>NW_027016229.1:0-10228 GCF_036934945.1 Oncorhynchus masou masou | reverse complement strand
GGGAACAGTGGGTTAACTGACTGTTCAGGGGCAGAATGACGGCCTAGGAACAGTGGGTTAACTGACTGTTCAGGGGCAGAATGACGGCCTGGGAACAGTGGGGTTAGCTTCCTGTTCAGGGACAGAATGACAGTCTAGGAACAGTGGGTTAACTGCCTGTTCAGGGGCAGAATGATCGACCTGGGAACAGTGGGTTAACTGCCTGTTCAGGGGCAGAGATGACGGCCTGGGAACAGTGGGTTAACTGCCTGTTCAGGGGCAGAATGACGGCCTAGGAACAGTGGGTTAACTGCCTGTTCAGGGGCAGAATGACGGCCTGGGAACAGTGGGTTAACTGCCTGTTCAGGGGGCAGAATGACGGCCTGGGAACAGTGGGTTAACTGCCTGTTCAGGGGCAGAATGACGGCCTGGGAACAGTGGGTTAACTGCCTGTTCAGGGGCAGAATGACGGCCTGGGAACAGTGGGTTAACTGCCTGTTCAGGGGCAGAATGACGGCCTGGGAACAGTGGGTTAACTGCCTGTTCAGGGGCAGAATGACGGCCTGGGAACAGTGGGTTAACTGCCTGTTCAGGGGCAGAATGACGGCCTGGGAACAGTGGGTTAACTGCCTGTTCAGGGGCAGAATGACGGCCTGGGAACAGTGGGTTAACTGCCTGTTCAGGGAGCAGAATGACGGCCTGGGAACAGTGGGTTAACTGCCTGTTCAGGGGCAGAATGACGGCCTGGGAACAGTGGGTTAACTGCCTGTTCAGGGGCAGAATGACGGCCTGGGAACAGTGGGTTAACTGCCTGTTCCAGGGGCAGAATGACGGCCTGGGAACAGTGGGTTAACTGCCTGTTCAGGGGCAGAATGACGGCCTGGGAACAGTGGGTTAACTGCCTGTTCAGGGGCAGAATGACGGCCTGGGAACAGTGGGTTAACTGCCTGTTCAGGGGCAGAATGACGGCCTGGGAACAGTGGGTTAACTGCCTGTTCAGGGGCAGAATGACGGCCTGGGAACAGTGGGTTAACTGCCTGTTCAGGGGCAGAATGACGACCTGGGAACAGTGGGTTAACTGCCTGTTCAGGGGCAGAATGACGGCCTGGGAACAGTGGGTTAACTGCCTGTTCAGGGGGCAGAATGACGGCCTGGGAACAGTGGGTTAACTGCCTGTTCAGGGGCAGAATGACGGCCTGGGAACAGTGGGTTAACTGCCTGTTCAGGGGCAGAATGACGGCCTGGGAACAGTGGGTTAACTGCCTGTTCAGGGGCAGAATGACGGCCTGGGAACAGTGGGTTAACGTGCCTGTTCAGGGGCAGAATGACGACCGGGAACAGTGGGTTAACTGCCTGTTCAGGGGCAGAATGACGGCCTGGGAACAGTGGGTTAACTGCCTTGTTCAGGGGCAGAATGACGGCCTGGGAACAGTGGGTTAACTGCCTGTTCAGGGGCAGAATGACGGCCTGGGAACAGTGGGTTAACTGCCTTGTTCAGGGGCAGAATGACGGCCTGGGAACAGTGGGTTAACTGCCTGTTCAGGGGCAGAATGACGGCCTAGGAACAGTGGGTTAACTGCCTGTTCAGGGGCAGAATGACGGCCTGGGAACAGTGGGTTAACTGCCTGTTCAGGGGCAGAATGACGGCCTAGGAACAGTAGGTTAACTGCCTGTTCAGGGGCAGAGACACAGATTTGTACCTTGTCAGCTCGGGGATTTGAAACACGGTCTAACCACTAGGCTACCCTGCCGCCCCTCCCCTCTAACCACTAGGCTACCTGCCACCTCTACACTCTAACCACTAGGCTACCCTGCCTCCTCTACACTCTAACCACTAGGCTACCTGCCTCCTCTACACTCTAACCACTAGGTTACCCTGCCGCCCCTCCCCTCTAACCACTAGGCTACCCTGCCGCCCCCTCCCCTCTAACCACTAGGCTACCCTGCCGCCCCTCCCTCTAACCACTAGGCTACCCTGCCGCCTCCCCCCAACCACTGCGCTGCCCTGCGCCTCCCTCTAACCACTAGGCTACCCTGCCGCCCCTACCCTCTAACCACTAGCTGCCCTGCCGCCCTCCCCCAACCACTAGGCTACCTCGCCCCTCCCCTCTAACCACTAGGCTACCCTGCCGCCCCTCCCTCTAACCACTGGGCTACCTGCCGCCCCTCCCCTCTAACCACTAGGCTACCCTGCCGCCCCTCCCCTCTAACCACTAGGCTACCCTGCCGCCCCCTCCCCTCTAACCACTAGGCTACCCTGCCGCCCCTCCCCTCTAACCACTAGGCTACTCAGCCGCCCGACGACATCCCACAATATGCAGCTCTACACATGTTGGAATATTTATTCTATCTTTACACTTAAATTTAGTGTAAATGGGGCCACTTTGGGTTGAGACAATTATTCAGTGGGCCGTACAGATCTTTAATTTGTTCAACTTTTTATTCCCATATTATCAATTGAGAGCAAATTCAGAGCAATAGAGCGCATGCAAATGATTTAATGTACAGCACATCACAAATAAATAAATAAATATACACACATCAAATGGGCTACATCACATGTATACGACCCATATTAAGGGTTTCCTCAGTAGCGAAAATGTCCCTTCTCCTTGACTTAGTTCACCTTGCAATGTGTCATTTGCCGGGCAGCTCCACTATCTCACTCTCTATTCCAGCACGGTCAGGACGGAGGGCTGTGATGACTGGGGTCAGAGATGACACTGGCACATGAAAATGGGTCTCAATGAAGTTGAAAAACTTCTTATACTCCATGATATCCTTGAATCTTGACTCAAACTCCAACTCCAACTCTTCCAACACACGCACACATGCATCATAGCTAAAATGTATGTCTGTCTGGAGGTGGTGACTGATCTGAGTTTTGGGAAATGAACAAACTGTCTGTCAGGTATGAACAGTGTGGTGATTTTGGTTTGAAATGCTGTGACCGCACACAGCATTTGCCTCTAGGATTTTAGCTTTCCCTTGGAGCTGGAGATTCACCATGTTCAGGTGGGAGGTGATGTCCATTAATTAAGCCAGCTTTTATATCCACTGTGGATTGTCCTTCTCACAACTCCTCTCTCCCCTGGCTTGCAGCAAATTCACAGAGTTGAGGGGGAGAGAGAAATCTTTTCCAAAACCATGAGACAGCCATCTCACCTCATTGTGAAATATCAGAGTAGCTGTATTCTGTCTGTTATTCCTCCAGCAACTGACGGAATTGCCGGTGATTCAGTGCCCTCGCAATAATAATGTTCACAACATGCACAACTTGCTTGTTGCATCACAGTGCTTCCTGTTGAAAGATCCAATGGAACATAACACATTTGGGAATATCCTCTCTCTTTCTCATCAGGCATATGAGTCCCTTCTCCCTCCTCGCATGATTGGGGCAATGCCAAGATTTGACCAATCAATATTATTATCAGCAAAAAATGTAACAAGGGCTATCAGAATATCACTCTCCTCGTGTTTGTCCCTGAAGGGCCTGTAAACATAAAGTTCCTCTGAATGACTCATTTTGAGGGAAGAGGATCCAAACACATGATTGGACAATGTCCTTACATCAGTGCTTTCATCATGCTCAATACTGAAACTCAGCGCCACTGATATGTCAGTAATCATTTGCTTACCCGTGCCCTCTCCCATGTCTTCTATCCGTCTTGCTATGGTCGAGTCTGAGAGTTGCAGTCGCTTAATTTGCTTTAAAATAGCTTCCTTGTTTGTGAAATCAGCATACAATATTTTGGCTGAGGCCAAAAAAACATTATTTGACAATCTCGCGTCTGTGAAAGGCCTTCTTGTTTCCCACAGTATCGAAAGCAATCTCGTATGCTGCCCCTACGTCGTTTTCTCTGCAACAGTGCTAGATGTACTTTGGTGTGCTATTTTGCTGTTTAGGAGGTTGCTTTGTGGTGGATATGTTTTGTCGAAGGTGAACACCGTGTGACTGGACATGTCGCTCTGTATTTGCTCGTTTAAAACAGACTGACATTAAGGCAAATAAGACTAAGTGAACTATTCCAATCATGCACTACAAAAAAAATACTTGTCTGTCCATTTCTCCTGGAACTTTGTGTTCTTCTTGAATCAACCGTAACCTTCTCTTAGCCGTTAGCTACGATATCAGCTGCATTTCCTCACCACATCTTCCTGATTTTCCTGGTTCTCCGGTGGTTGTTCGTTCATATCTGTCACGTTGTTCTCAAGCTCTTCCCCTCATTTTCATTGTTAATAGATTTACGTTTATTTTTTTTACAATAAATTGATCCGTGTCGACCAGACTACAAAATTAGCTAGTAGCACACCGATATGTGTCGGTCGTTGTGCAGCTGAACAGTTGCGTTCTATTTTGGCCTTTCTGTTCAACAGCAGCGCTGTGCTGCCATCTTTCTGCCATCCAGTGAACAATAGAGACATTCATTGAAGTGATTCAGGCCTGCATGAAACACATTGAATTGAAATTGTATCATTGTTATGTTTGATGATGGAAAATAGGTAAATCTGTGAGCCACAAATGAAGGGCGCGGGCTGAGCAATAGTGCCACTGGTGTAGAGCAAGACACAGTAGATCTGCATCGCATCCGGATGTGATTGGGAGTCCCATAGGGTGGGGCACAACTGACGCGTTGCCCGGGTTTAGCCGGTGTAGATTGTCATTGTAAATAAAAATTTGTTCTTAAAACTGACTTGCCTAGTTAAATAAAAGGGTACACACACATTATATATATATATATATATATTTTTTTTATCTCCGGTTTTCGTCAGTCATCCCGAGAAAGTGGTCCAAGGTAGTATCCTCAGTAACTACTGCAGAGCCTCAATCTCATGCAGCAGCCTGGATTATACACCTCATCAGTTTGAATTGCCTGTAGCAGCCTGTAGTCTTGAAGGCTCCTTAGCCGAGAGACCTTTTTTAACCCTATCTTCCTCTAGTAGTTCAATGATCAGGTCTTTTGAGGCGACCAGTTGTTTAGACTACTTTAAGTGTATAAATCAGTAAATTATTTTTCATTCCCTCTTGGTGAACATGTCACACGTCTCAGGTGTTATTTCAAGTATAAAATCCACAAGTGCTGTAATTTCAATCATTTCATTCAAACTTTCAGGTTCCTACTTATGTGATGAAACCCTGTGCCCCAATGATTTATAACCTAACGCTACATACTGTATGGTACTGTAATGTATTGTAACCTAATGTAACTGTATGGTACTAATGTATGGTAGCCTAATGCTACAGACTATGGTACTGTAATGTATGGTGTAATGCTACTAATGCCTAAAGCTAAATACTGTATACTGTAATGTACCTAATGCTACAGACTAATGTATTGTAACCTAATGCTACTAATATACCTAACGCTACACTGTATGGTACTGTAATGTATTGTAGCCTAATGCTACTGAACTGTATGGTACTGTAATGTATTGTAACCTAATACTACAGACTGTATGGTACTGTAATGTATTGTAGCTACATACTGTATGGTACTGTAATGTATTGTAACCTAATGCTACAGACTGTAATGTACTGTAATGTATTGTAGCCTAATGCTACAGACTGTAACTGTAATGTGTAAACAATTGCTACAATATTGCCTAATGCTACTGTAATGTATTGTAACCTAATGCTACAGACTAATGTATTGTAGCCTAACGCTACAGGCTGTATGGTACTGTAATGTATTGTAGCCTAATGCTACAGACTGTATGGTACTGTAATGTATTGTAACCTAATACTACAGACTGTATGGTACTGTAATGTATTGTAGCCTAATGCTATAGACTGTATGGTACTGTAATGTATTGTAACCTAATGCTACAGACTGTATGGTACTGTAATGTATTGTAACCTAATGCTACAGACTGTATGGTACTGTAATGTATTGTAGCCTAACGCTACATACTGTATGGTACTGTAATGTATTGTAACCTAATGCTACAGACTGTATGGTACTGTAATGTATTGTAACCTAATGCTACATACTGTATGGTACTGTAATGTATTGTAACCTAATGCTACAGACTATGGTACTGTAATGTATTGTAGCCTAACGCTACAGACTGTATGGTACTGTAATGTATTGTAACCTAATGCTACAGACTGTATGGTACTGTAATGTATTGTAGCCTAACGCTACATACTGTATGGTACTGTAATGTATTGTAACCTAATGCTACAGACTGTATGGTACTGTAATGTATTGTAACCTAATGCTACATACTGTATGGTACTGTAATGTATTGTAACCTAATGCTACAGACTGTATGGTACTGTAATGTATTGTAACCTAATGCTACAGACTGTACGGTACTGTAATGTATTGTAGCCTAATGCTACAGACTGTAATGTATTGTAGCCTAATGCTACAGACTGTAATGTATTGTAGCCTAATGTATTGTAACCTAACTCTACAGACTGTATGGTACTGTAATGTATTGTAGCCTAATGCTACATACTGTACGGTACTGTAATATTTTGTTAAGCTAATGAACAGGAGGCTGAGATGAGAGCAGAGCAGAGCAGGGTAACTTAATGGACCTGTTTTTACATTCTTCTCTCCTCATTATGGAACAATATGACAACACCCTAGTTAGGAGGAACACAACAGATTACCCACAGTAGGACAGAGCGTCGTCCTTATCCTTCTGGACCTCTCAAGGGAAAAGGGGCTCCATCTTCAGCAGCCAGACCACAGGGCCTGGACCGGCCGCGTTTATAATGGCAAGAACTGGAAACTAATACATTAGGGAAGTTAGTACCTTCTGTGGTGGACAAAAAACACTCAGAAGGCAGTCCGATCTCAATCCACAGAAAGACTGCTTCATTACAAGCATACGTACAATGGAAAATCGATTTGACTCGCTCTTTTGTTCTCTCAGACATTTTATACAGACAGAGGATGGAATGGGTGTTTCACATGCCCTTCAATGAGTCCGGTACTTCCGCTTATCACCATTTGAGGGCTAACAGGAACCATGATTGTTTGACAGAAAGTTAGAACGGGAAGTTTAGAAACAGTTGGAAAACAGACATCTAATTGTATCAGGGAATAAAGCAAACCTTAAGTCCATACAAAACAACAAATGTTTTTTATTTAACCAGGCAAGTCAGTTAATTAAGAACAAATTCTTATTTTCAATGACGGCCTAGGAACAGTGGGTTAACTGCCTGTTCAGGGGCAGAACGACAGATTTTGTACCTTGTCAGCTTGGGGATTTGTACTTGCAACCTTTCGGTTACTAGTCCAATGCGTTAACCACTAGGCTACACTGCCGCCCCAAATGAGATGTCCTTTTAGGGAATAGAACCTGTAATCTAGTATAGTATAGAAATTGGGATAGAAGCATTCTCAGAAGAAACCTGAGACTCAGAAGAAGATGTAAGACTTAAGTGTCAAAATTGACAACAAAGTGTAAATAGGATAATTTTGGTAATGAAGTCAGCCAATTTGTAAGTCGCTCTGGATAAGAGCGTGTGCTAAATGACTTAAATGTAAATGTAAGATTTGGAAGTGAGTGCATCAGGATAGGTACGGACGGGATGGGTATGAATGGGTTGGGTAGTGATGGGTATAGATGGGTATGGTTGGATATGGATGGGCATGGTTGGGTATAGATGGGTATGGATAGGATGGGTCTGGATTGGTATGGATGGGTATGGATGGGTGCGGATGGGATGGGTAGAGTATGGATGAGTATGGATGGGTTGGGTATGGATGGGTTGGGTTGGGTATGGATGGGTTGGGTATGGATGGGTATGGATGGGTTGGGTATGGATGGGTTGGGTATGGATGGGTTGGGTATGGATGGGATGGTTATGGATGAGTAGGATATGGATGGTATGGATGGGTTGGGTATGGATGGGTTGGATATGGATGGGTTGGGTATGGATGAGTATGGATGGGTTGGATATGGATGGGTATGGTTGGGTATGGATGGGTTGGGTATGGATGGGTGTGGATGGGTTGGGTATGGATGGATGGGTGTGGATGGGTTGGGTATGGATGGATGGGTGTGGATGGTTGGGTATGGATGTGTTGGGAATGGATGGGATGGGTATGGATTTTAATTAAATTTTTTTATTTTACCTTTATTTAACTAGGCAAGAACAAATTCTTATTTTCAATGACGGCCTAGGAACAGTGGGTTCAGGGGCAGAACGACAGATTTGTAACTTGTCCGCTCGGGGGTTTGAACTTGCAACCTTCATGAGTATGGATGGGTCTGACTGGGTATGGATGGGTTGGGTATGGATGGGTCTGACTGGGTATGGATGGGTTGGGTATGGATGGGTCTGACTGGGTATGGATGGGTTGGGTATGGATGGGTCTGACTGGGTATGGATGGGTTGGGTATGGATGGGATGGGTATGGATGGGATGGGTATGGATGAGTATGGATGGGTTTGGATGGGATGAGTATGGATGGGTTTGGATGGGTATGGATGAGTATGGATGGGATGGGTATGGATGGGTATGGATGGGATGGGTATGGATGGTTTGGGTATGGATGGGTACGGTATGGTTGGGTATGGATGGGTTGGGTATGGATGGTTTGGGTATGGTTGGGTATGGATGGGTTGGGTATGGATGGTATTGTTGGGTATGGATGGGTTGGGTATGGATGGTATTGTTGGGTATGGATGGGTTGGGTATGGATGGTTTGGGTATGGATGGTTTGGGTATGGATGGTTTGGGTATGGATGGGTATGGATGGGTATGGATGGGATGGGTATGGATGGGTATGGATGGTTTGGGTATGGATGGGTATGGATGGGATGGGTATGGATGGGTATGGTTGGGTATGGATGGGTATGGATGGGATGGGTATGGTTGGGTATGGATGGGATGGGTATGGATGGTTTGGGTATGGATGGTTTGGGTATGGATGGGTTGGTTATGGATGGGGTGGGATCGGTTGGGTATGGAGGGGATTGGTATGGTTGGGTATGGATGGGATGGGTATGGATGGGTATGGATGGGTTGGGTATGGATGGGTTGGGTATGGATGGGTTGGGTATGGATGGGTTGGGTATGGATGGGTATGGTATGGATGGGTTGGGTATGGATGGGATGGGTATTTATGGGTATGGATGGGTTGGGTATGGATGGGGTGGGTATGGATGGGTATGGTTGAGTATGGATGGGTATGGTTGAGTATGGATGGGTATGGTTGAGTATGGATGGGTTGGGTATGGATGGGTATGGTTGAGTATGGATGGGTTGAGTATGGATGGGTTGGGTATGGATGGGTTGGGTATGGATGGGTATGAATGGGATGGGTCTGGATTGGTATGAATTTGTTGGATTTGAATGGGTTGGGTATAGATGGGTATGGATGGGTTGGGTATGGTTGGTATGAATGGGTTGGGTATGGATGGGTTGGGTATGGATGGGTTGGGTATGGATGGGTATATGAGATGGGTTTAGGAGTATAGATGGGTTGAGGTTCGGTTGGGATTGCAGTATGGATGGGTTGGGTATGAATGGGTTGGGTATGGATGGGTTGGATTTGAATGGTTTGGGGCTGGATGGGGATTGATGGGTTGGGTAAGGTTGGGTATTGATGGGTTGGGTATGGTTGGGTATTGATGGGTTGGGTATGGATTGGTATGGATGGGTTGGGTATGGATGGGTTGGGTATGGATGGGTTGGGCTGTGGATGCGGATTTGGAGGTATGGATGGGTTTGGTTTCAGGGTGGTTTATGTAGGGTATGGGTATGGATGAGGTTGGTATGGATGGGTTTGGTATGGATACGAGTTTGGATATGGATTGTTATGGATGTGTTGGAGGTATTAATGGGTTGGAGCATGGATGGGTTGGATTTGAATGGTTTGGGGCTGGATGGGGATTGATGGGTTGGGTAAGGTTGGGTATTGATGGGTTGGGTATGGATTGTTATGGATGGGTTGGGTATGGATGGGTTGGGTATGGATGGGTTGGGTATGGATGGGTTGGGTATGGATGGGTTTGGTTCGGGTGGTTATGTAGGGTATGGGTATGGATGGGTTGGTATGGATGGGTTTGGTATGGATGAGTTTGGATGGGTTGGGTATGGATTGTTGCCCTTGGATGTGTTGCAGGTATTGATGGGTTGGGTATGAATGGGTTGGATTTGAATGGGTTGGGTATAGATGGGTTGGGTCGGGTTGGGTTATGGATGGGGTTGGGTGTGGATGGGTATGAATGGGGTTAGGTCTCGATTGGTATGACTGGGTATGGATAGGATGGATGTGGATGG
>NW_027016228.1:251656-260309 GCF_036934945.1 Oncorhynchus masou masou | reverse complement strand
AGCTGGATTTGGTTTCATTTGAAGTGATCTATTTGAAGATATTTCTGTCAGAGTTGACATTGTAGGGGATAGGCTGGCTCGCCGGGTCCTCCATATTACTTCACAGCCTGTACAAAAAAACAATTCTGACATGACTTCGGCATTCTTTGGAATTCTGATCGGTTTTATGTAAAATAGAAAAGAGAGGTGTAACTTTGCATTGGGACTTGTGATGCTATACTAATGCAGATCCATATGTTACATGTGGTTACATTTAGCTACCTTCACTTTAAGGGAGTTGTATGGCCACATTTAGATGTGAAAAAATAACAGACAGAGAAAACCATTTCTAATCTAACAGTATTTGTTCATTCTTGAGCTCTGGTAATATTTCAGTCCCACTGACTGATTTTGTATATACATTGAAATGTCCAGTATAATGAATTGAAATAAATATAGAATTAATTTAAACTTTATTATTACAAAATCATATATTTTTTTATATGTCCCCCAGGCATTTCAATTCATTTTTACTTGGGAAATGAATATTAAAATGTGCACATAATTGAATGCAAACATACATTTGTGTTATTTTGTTGAGAAAGTATTTTTATCAAATAAATGCATGATTATTGATTAAAATCACACCATGTAGCTCTGTCCCTCAGTCTACATGTAACGGGTTGTAAACCTGTGACAGGGTTGAGTTATTTACTTTATTTATGAGTATTGCATCTAAACAAATTAATAATTGAATACATTTTACATTATATATTGTTTATATTCACTTATAAAACATGCTGTAATGTGTTCCATGTGAACAGAATATATATTTTAAGGCAGGTAGCCTGGTGGTAGGAGAGTTGGTCAAGGCTCTTCAGTTGTTCCTTTAAGTTGCTCTGGATCCTAAATTACTCAATGATTATAGTGTATACATGTGTATATTATAAGAATGTTTGATTTAACGTTATTTCATTGAAACATCTAGGGAATGATGGCACCCACATCAGCAGCAGAACGACAAAGGCAGTGTCTAGCACGTCACAATGCTGACCCAGTAAAAAGGGAACAGTACCTTGAGAGATGGAAAAGGAATGTTGATTCAGGGGGAAAAAGAAAAGATCAGTGATTTATTAAATGAGAGAGACCAGCATCAGAAGTGTAAACAGTGGAGAACAGCATACAAAAGAAGCAATGAGAGGAACGGAGCACTGAGGAACTGGACCACTAAGTCCACATCATGAACGTTGAAGAGAACGGCAGACAGGTTGGTGGCTAAGGCCGTTATGTCAGCGATGCACAGGAGCTTTACAAAGGCCTCCGTGAGACAATCACGAATCACGTCAGTGAAGCTGTTCTGTGTGAAGAGTGCCGATGTTGAACGTGCGATGGAGATGATGCTAAGGGCCGTTATGTCATTTAGATTCCGTCTCTCACAGTTGAAGTGTACCTACGGTGAGTAGAGTGGGGACCTCTGAGGGATGATCCTGTCTAGACTTGGCATCAGAGAGTATATGGAGCTCTATGGTTGTTGACTATATCCCCAAAGTGAGAGACTAACAAGTCATTGAAGTAGAACGGAAGGTTACCTAACAGAACCCTGATTCTATGATATTCACCAGGTTACCTAACAGAACCCTGGTTCTATGATATTCACCAGGTTACCTAACAGAACCCTGGTTCTATGATATTCACCAGGTTACCTAACAGAACCCTGATTCTATGATATTCACCAGGTTACCTAACAGAACCCTGGTTCTATGATATTCACCAGGTTACCTAACAGAACCCTGATTCTATGATATTCACCAGGTTACCTAACAGAACCCTGATTCTATGATATTCACCAGGTTACCTAACAGAACCCTGATTCTATGATATTCACCAGGTTACCTAACAGAACCCTGATTCTATGATATTCACCAGGTTACCTAACAGAACCCTGATTCTATGATATTCACCAGGTTACCTAACAGAACCCTGATTCTATGATATTCACCAGGTTACCTAACAGAACCCTGATTCTATGATATTCACCAGGTTACCTAACAGAACCCTGATTCTATGATATTCACCAGGTTACCTAACAGAACCCTGATTCTATGATATTCACCAGGTTACCTAACAGAACCCTGATTCTATGATATTCACCAGGTTACCTAACAGAACCCTGATTCTATGATATTCACCAGGTTACCTAACAGAACCCTGGTTCTATGATATTCACCAGGTTACCTAACAGAACCCTGATTCTATGATATTCACCAGGTTACCTAACAGAACCCTGGTTCTATGATATTCACCAGGTTACCTAACAGAACCCTGGTTCTATGATATTCACCAGGTTACCTAACAGAACCCTGATTCTATGATATTCACCAGGTTACCTAACAGAACCCTGGTTCTATGATATTCACCAGGTTACCTAACAGAACCCTGGTTCTATGATATTCACCAGGTTACCTAACAGAACCCTGGTTCTATGATATTCACCAGGTTACCTAACAGAACCCTGGTTCTATGATATTCACCAGGTTACCTAACAGAACCCTGGTTCTATGATATTCACCAGGTTACCTAACAGAACGCTGATTCTATGATATTCACCAGGTTACCTAACAGAACCCTGGTTCTATGATATTCACCAGGTTACCTAACAGAACCCTGGTTCTATGATATTCACCAGGTTACCTAACAGAACCCTGATTCTATGATATTCACCAGGTTACCTAACAGAACCCTGATTCTATGATATTCACCAGGTTACCTAACAGAACCCTGATTCTATGATATTCACAAGGTTACCTAACAGAACCCTGATTCTATGATATTCACCAGGTTACCTAACAGAACCCTGATTCTATGATATTCACCAGGTTACCTAACAGAACCCTGATTCTATGATATTCACCAGGTTACCTAACAGAACCCTGATTCTATGATATTCACCAGGTTACCTAACAGAACCCTGATTCTATGATATTCACCAGGTTACCTAACAGAACCCTGATTCTATGATATTCACCAGGTGAAAGTATATGAGCTCTATGGTAGTTGGTAGTTGACTAGGTTACCTTTCACACATGGAAGACAAACATGTTCTTAGATGTGAAGATGGGAGCGACCATGTCCCTTATATAGGAAGTGGAGTCGTCTGTTATTAGCTGTTGCTTGACAGATGTTGTTTGATTGGATCTCCCTAGACTCCGCCCCTAAGAGGCTTATAATATCATAGAACCGGGGTTATGTTAGGTAACCTTAAGTGACATGTCCTACTATGCTAATTTCTCTGTATTAAATTGCCCATAACTTTAACACTGGCAGAGATCCTGGAACTAATATACCCTTAAAGTATATTATATTCAACAATATATATAAAAAATTGAAACATTTATATTTTCAATATTTATATTTTCTATATTAATAAATTAATGTAAGATATGTATGAATGAAATCAAAATACAAGTGAAATGCTGACAGTGAAATACTTACTTACAAGCCCTTAATTAATCAACAATGCAGTTTTAAGAAATAAGTGTTATGTATAAAAATACAAATAATTAATATTAAAGACAGGCAGAAATAACAGTAGCGAGGCTGTGCGTACAGTATTACCGGTACAGAGTCAATGTGGAGGCTGGGAGACAGGAGGCATCTGCATGGGAGTCAATGTGGAGGCTGTATACAGGAGGCAATCGGTACAGAGTCAATGTGGAGGCTATATACAGGACGTACCGGTACAGAGTCAATGTGGAGGCTGTATTCTGGAGGTATAAGTACAGAGTCAATGTGGAGGCTATATACAGGGGTACCAGTACATAGTCAATGTGGAGGCTATATTCTGGAGAATAAGTACAGAGTCAATGTGGAGACTATATTCTGGAGGTATAAGTACAGAGTCAATGTGGAGGCTATATACAGGAGGTACCAGTACAGAGTCAGTGTGGAGGCAGTATACAGGAGGTACCAGTACAGTGTCAATGTGGAGGCTGTATACAGGACGTACCAGTACATAGTCAATGTGGATGCTATATACAGGAGGTACCAGTACAGTGTCAATGTGGAGGCTGTATACAGGACGTACCAGTACAGAGTCAATGTGGAGGCTATATACAGGATGTACCAGTACAGAGTCAATGAAGATGGTATATACAGGAGGTACCGGTACAGAGTCAATGTGGAGTCTATATACAGGACGTACCAGTACAGAGTCAATGTGGAGGCTATATACAGGAGGTACCGGAACACATTCAATGTGGAGGCTATATACAGGAGGTACCGGAACAGAGTCAATGTGGAGGCTATATACAGGAGGTACCGGAACAGAGTCAATGTGGAGGCTATATACAGGAGTTACCGGACAGAGTCAATGTGGAGGCTATATACAGGAGGTACCAGTACAGCGTCAATGTGGAGGCTATATACAGGAGGTACCGGAACAGAGTCAATGTGGAGGCTATATACAGGAGGTACCGGAACATAGTCAATGTGGAGGGTATATACAAGAGGTACCGGTACAGAGTCAATGTGCGGGGACACAGGTGAGTCGAGGAAAAATACTACTCATATTACAGAGCAAGTGGTAAAGATTCATATGACATCCATTGTTGGAGGACTGTAGCATCTAATGATGAAACATGTAGCATCTCCACAGAGGAGCTCTGTCATGATTGTAGCAGATTACTAACAAGTTACTTATATTAGCTGTGTTGACTATGACATTACTTTAGCTAATATGGTGACAACGATGTAGGCTGTGTGTAGCAGTTATGAAATGGTTTGGTTTGGAAAGGTTTTAACTCCTGGTCACCTACAGCTGATGTGTTGTGCATTGACGTCCACAAGCGAAGGGAAAAGGTGAGCGAATTGATGTGAGAGGAAATACAACGTGGCAGTTGTGACAGTGAACTGTGTTTACGCATCATCAGGGGTGAATTCATTCAGACGATTCTGTTGCATGTGATGCATTTGTTCTGTTGTTTACAGTATGATTTGTATGGTATAAAGCGTGGCTTTAAGGGAAAAGTATGGTCACATCTAATAAAAACAAATGAAAAATGAACAGAGTATTAACATAAATGTGTTTCAACACACTACCTATTCGTAGAAGTATTTATTCATCATCCACATATTCATTCTTGCTTCTACGTCTGTGTGCAGGAAAGTATTATTTGTAAGACGTAAGAGAAAAATGTATCAGTTTATTGTTAAATTATTATGACGTTCTTTCCAACACAAAAAGTGTCGTATCTATTGTTTCCAAAACTGCGTTACCCACTCCAGTCAGCAGATGGCGATGTGCGTCTTTCAGGTGATGCTTCTTGCGTGACGTATAATGGACTGGACGGGACGCTTCTTCAGGAACAACAAGGCGCCAACTCTTTCAACCACCTCGGAGACTGCTTGACAATAAAAACTAAAAGATTGATTCTTTGGACCATGTTATTGTACATGATCTAATCTCAGTGTTTTATACAAATTTCGGTTGACGTATCTACTGGTGAACTTTAACCTAATGTGCTTGTTCAATTTGTAAAACTTGTTAAAGATTGATACTGAGGTTAGCACTAGGCTAGTCGCTAATGCTAGCTAGCTAACATCCCTGACCATGAGCCACTGAACTACTCCTCCCTTGCTAATGAAGCGGAGGTCTGCTGTACGGATAAAGAGTCTTTCAGAATGAAAAGGAGGAAGAGGAGGCTGTTATAGTGAAAGAAGAGAATGAACCGTTTAGAGAGGAAGAGGATGCTATCTTAATAAACGTGAAGGAGGAAGACGTTTTGAGAGTGAAAAAAAGGAGGAGACAGAAGATCCGATTGACACCAGTGAGTACTGTCTTAAAAAACAGGGACACAAACTATGCAGTTGTTGAACTAATGTGGGGTTTTAATGGGCATTCTTACTGTAGGAATTGTTAAATGGTCGATCTGCCATTGGTTCATATACTTTTGGGACTTTTCAATTAGATGTATTGAATTCTCCATGTGGTCGACATTAAAGTTCCCCTCATCTAGTATAACAGTCTTTTAAAATTCAATATTGGTGCATATGTTCTACTTAAAATATAAAAAGGCACCCATTTTGTGGAACAACCCTTTTACATTTGCATCACAAATATTTTTGGGAAATAAAGATGAAAGTGGCCATTTTAGGCTCTTTTAGACATATTCATGCCTCTTGTAAGACTCTGTGATTGCAATAGAAGATCATGTTTACCATCTGTTTGATGTTCTCATTCACACAGGAGAGAGACATGACTATTGTGGATCCTCATGTGAGCCTCAACATCCTGATGCTGACGCAGGAAGAGAAGAGTCTCTCCAGATCAGAACACCAGATGGTACAGCTTGGTCTGGTCTAGCATACAGCTTGCTTTATCGGCTTGGGCTGGTTTCTGAGAGCACTTTATGACAACAGTGACAGCATCCATAATGATATGTGCATCTGTGTCCCCTCTAATGGTTACCAGGACAACGCTTAGCCCTTCCTCCCTCCCGGATTCATGTGTCGTTCTTCTCCTGGTAGCACCTTACTGCTGGGTATGAAGAGGTTGTCTGTGCTGCTGGTGGACTGCAGGAAAACAACGGGGCTGAGTGGAACTGTGAGAGGAGGAGAAGAGATGAAAGGATCAGATTTGACTCATCGAAGTAAGTGCTGTAGTGTAGTTTGAACAAATACAATAGATCTGCCCACTGGTAAGATCCAATGTCAGGTGCTTGTTTTACAAAAACGTATCCTTAAAACATTATGGATATTACATTGCCTGTCCCAATCAACCCCCTATCTTTACAAGACTGTTGAACAGGCAAACTAAACTCTTGACGCTGTTAATTAATTAACTAATACTGAGGAAAGCTGTGATCAGGCTTATAGGGAAGGACATTCAATAAACACAGCACTTAAAAATGACTGATTGGCTGAGAGAAATTGATGATGATAAAAATATTGTTTGGGCTGTTTTGTTAGGCTTCAGTGCGGCTTTTGACATTATCGATCGTAGTCTACTGCTGAAAAAACGTATGGCTTTACACCCCCTGCTATATTGTGGATAAAGAGTTAAAAAAAAAAAGCTAACCTTTATTTAACTAGGCAAGTCGGTTCAGAACAAATTCTTATTTTCAATGACTGCCTAGGACTGCCTTGTTCAGGGGCAGAACGACAGAGTTTTACCTTGTCATCACAGAGAACAGAGAGTGTTCTTTAATGGAAGCCTGTACAACACAATCAAGATAGAATCAGGAATTCCCCAGGGCAGCTGTTTGGCACCTACCTTTTTCAATCTTTACCAACGATATGCCAACGACATTTGAGTAAAGCCAGTGTGTCTGTATGCGGATGACTCAACACTGTACACGTCAGCTACCACGGAAACTGAAATGACAGCAACACTTACAAAGAGCTGCAGTGAGTTTCAGAATGGGTGGCAAGGAATAAGTTAGTCCTAAATATTTCAGATTACCTTAAATTACATGGTATTGTTAGAGGGGGGTAAAGAAATATTTTGTTGGAGCGCCAGGCAGGTATTAACTAGTTATTAAAGTTAGTTATTACCTATTATAACATTATTATTAAACATTATTAAAACTGTTGTTGTTTGTTACTATGCATTATGGAGTCTTAATGGAGGACTGTACCATCTGATGAAACATTATGGAGTCTTAATGGAGGACTGTACCATCTGATGAAACATTATGGAGTCTTAAAGGAGGACTGTAGCATCTAATGATGAAACATTATGGAGTCTTAAAGGAGGCTTGTACCATCTAATGATGAAACATTATGGAGTCTTAAAGGAGGCCTGTACCATCTTATGATGAAACATTATGGAGTCTTAAAGGAGGCCTGTACCATCTGATGAAACATTATGGAGTCTTAAAGGAGGCTTGTAGCATCTAATGATGAATTACTATGGAGTCTGATGCTTTGAAGGAGAAGTTTAACCAAAATCCAGAAACTCCTAAGTGATTCCATACATTGAAACTAGTCCAGTGGATGTTTTCCCGTGAATTCTCTCTCCCTGTAGTGCTGTACTGAAACAGCTGCTCTCCCTCTCTCCCTGTAGTGCTGTACTGAAACAGCTGCTCTCTCTCTCTCTCCCTGTAGTGCTGTACTGAAACAGCTGCTCCCCTCTCTCTCCCTGTAGTGCTGTACTGAAACAGCTGCTCTCCCTCTCTCTCCCTGTAGTGCTGTACTGAAACAGCTGCTCTCTCTCTCTCTCCCTGTAGTGCTGTACTGAAACAGCTGCTCCCCCTCTCTCTCCCTGTAGTGCTGTACTGAAACAGCTGCTCTCCCTCTCTCTCCCTGTAGTGCTGTACTGAAACAGCTGCTCTCCCCCTCTCTCTCCCTGTAGTGTTGTACTGAAACAGCTGCTCTCCCTCTCTCTCCCTGTAGTGCTGTACTGAAACAGCTGCTATCCCTCTCTCTCCCTGTAGTGCTGTACTGAAACAGCTGCTCTCTCCCTCTCTCCCTGTAGTGCTGTACTGAAACAGCTGCAAAAGCGTGACTCGTGACGTTGCTGGATACGGGCCTCGCTCTGCTGCTTTGCCAGTTCATTTGTTATTTTATTACAGCTATGGCCTTTGTCTTTCACCTGGAGTTGTTTATTTATGTTTGAGAAAAAAAACATATACAAAATAAACTCAGCAAGAAAATGTACGGGTCTTTTTCAGGACCC
>NW_027016228.1:110776-251156 GCF_036934945.1 Oncorhynchus masou masou | reverse complement strand
TTCCTGTACACAGACGTAGAAGTGTAATATGAATATGTAGATGATGAATAAATACTTCTATGAATACACATTTTCTCTCTTCATTTTTCACAATCGTTTTTGTCTACATGTGACCATACTATTCCCTTAAAGCCACGCTCTATAAGATACAAATCATCCTGTAAACAACAGAGCAAATGCATCACATGCAAATAGCACTTGATTATCTGTAGTGCTATACACTGGGTAGACAAAACATTAAGAACACCGGCTCCTTCCATGACATAGACTGACCAGTTTCCCATGTGTACAAAGAATGGTCCATCCACTTCAATCCGTGTAGATGAAGGGGAGGAGGCCGGTTAAATAAGGACTGTTCAGTGAAATGAGACATGGATTGTGTATGAGTACCATTCAGAGGGTGAATTTGGAAGACTAAATATTTAAGTGCCTTTGAACGGGGTATGGTAGTAGGTTCCAGGCGCACCGATTTGTGATTTGTTTTTCCAACTCAACAGTTTCCCATGTGTACCAAGAATGGTCCACCACCATAACAGTGGCGGTCAGTGCCGTTTAAGATGAGGGAGGACCATTTTGTTTTTCATGGGCATGGCCTTATTACTACTACAGCATGTTGGATGACTGTCATTCATATTCCATTCACCCTGTTCAACGTAACAGCGATAGGTCTAGGATACTACATGATACTAACATTTTCCCTATACCCATCATGAGGTAGCTACAAATGAAACCTATGAATGGAAGTTTACAACGTAGGTGCACACAGGTTGAGAGAAAAATTTAAGGTGACAGACAGTGACACATTCAATACCGCTCTCGCCTGCTGATCTCGAATGTAATCATTAGTCCAGCAGTTGCAAACGAGAGTTTTTTTTAACAAATTCAGGCATCTTTATCCCCGTTAAGTTCCGTTTAAGAAATGTTTTTCAACAGAATCGTCAGAATGAATACACCACTGATCATGTGTAAACCCAGTTCACTTTCATTACAGCCACGTTGTATTCCTTCTCTCCTCCTCTCACCTTTTCCCTTCGCTTCTGTACTTCAATGCACAACACATCAGCTGTATGTGACCAGGTGAAAAAAAACTTTTCCAAAACCTCGTAGGTTTGTATTCAAGTCAAATTACTCAGAGGAGAAACGGAAACTCGCTGTTCTCCAGGCTACACCATGGTGCTACCCTACAGAATGCTGCTGAGGCTACTGTAGACCTTCATGTTTTCATCAATTATTTGGTGACGTGATTATTTTTAATATAGTTTTATCTAAAAAAGGATTAAACATTTTTTTACATGTTTTATCATTTTTATTTTTATGAAAGGGTCCTCCTCTTCCTCCTCTCAGGAGCCTCCCCTTCCTTCTCTCAGGAGACTCCCCTTCCTCCTCTGAGGAGCCTCCCCTTCCTCCTCTGAGGAGCCTCCCCTTCCTCTGAGGAGCCTCCCCTTCCTCCTCTCAGGAGCCTCCCCTTCCTCCTCTGAGGAGACTCCCCTTCCTCCTCTGAGGAGCCTCCCCTTCCTCCTCTGAGGAGCCTCCCCTTCCTCCTCTCAGGAGCCTCCCCTTCCTCCTCTGAGGAGCCTCCCCTTCCTCCTCAGGAGCCTCCCCTTCCTCCTCTCAGGAGCCTCCCCTTCCTCCTCTGAGGAGCCTCCCCTTCCTCCTCTGAGGAGCCTCCCCTTCCTCCTCTCAGGAGCCTCCCCTTCCTCCTCTGAGGAGCCTCCCCTTCCTCCTCTCAGGAGCCTCCCCTTCCTCCTCTCAGGAGCCTCCCCTTCCTCCTCTCAGGAGCCTCCCTTCCTCCTCTGAGGAGCCTCCCCGTCCTCCTCTGAGGAGCCTCCCCTTCCTCCTCTCAGGAGCCTCCCCTTCCTCCTCTGAGGAGCCTCCCCTTCCTCCTCTCAGGAGCCTCCCCTTCCTCCTCTCAGGAGCCTCCCCTTCCTCCTCTCAGGAGCCTCCCCTTCCTCCTCTGAGGAGCCTCCCCTTCCTCCTCTCAGGAGCCTCCCCTTCCTCCTCTGAGGAGCCTCCCCTTCCTCCTCTCAGGAGCCTCCCCTTCCTCCTCAGGAGCCTCCCCTTCCTCCTCTCAGGAGCCTCCCCTTCCTTCTCTGAGGAGCCTCCCCTTCCTCCTCTGAGGAGCCTCCACTGCACCCAAAGGAAGCATTGGAGTCAACATGGGCCAGCATCCCTGTGGAAAGCTTTCGGCACCTTGTAGAGTCCAAGCCCCGACGAATTGAGGCTTTGGTATAATCAGGGGATATATCTGCCATTTAGCAGACACTTTTATCCAAAGGGATTTGCAGTCATGTGTACAAACACTTAACATATGGATGGTCCCAGGAATCAAACCCACTACCCTGGTTTAACAAGCACTATACTCCACCAACTGAGCTACAGGACCACAAGGAATGATCAAGGAATGACGCAGATAAACACACACAGCCTGTGTTTCAAAAATATAATTGAATCAAAGACCGTAACATTGAAACTGACATACTCCATCTTAGATGTAGGCCGATTAATTAGGGCCGATTTCAAGTTTGTATAATTTTTTTTTTACACCTTTATTTAATTTATTTATTTAATCCTTATTTAACTAGGCAAGTCAGTTAAGAACACATTCTTATTTTCAATGACGGCCTTGGAACGGTGGGTTAACTGCCTTGTCCAGGGGCAGAACGCTAGAATTTCACCTTGTCAGCTCGGGGGATCCAAACGTGCAACCTTACAGTTAACTCGTCCAACGCTCTAACCACCTGCCTCATTACACTCCACGAGGATCCTGCCTGTTACACGAATGTAGTAGAAGCCAAGGTAAGTTGCTAGCTAGCATTAAACTTCTTATAAAAACAATCAATCAATCATAATCACTAGTTATAACTACACATGGGTGATGATATTACTAGTTTATCTAGCATGTCCTGTCGATGCGGTGCGTATCGTTGCTCCAATGTGTACCTAACCATAACACCAATGCCTTTCTTAAAATCAATACAGAGAAGTATATATTTTTAAACCTGCATATTTAGCTAAAAGCAATCCAGGTTAGCAGGCAATATTAACCAGGTGAAATTGTGTCACTTCTCTTGCGTTCATTGCATGCAGAGTCAGGGTATATGCAACAGTTTGGGCAGCCTGGCTCATTGCGAACTAATTTGCCAGGACTTTAAGTAATTATGACATAACATTGAAGGTTGTGCAATGTAACAAGTATATTTAGACTTAGGGATGCCACCCTTTAGATAAAATACCAAACGGTTCCGTATTTCACTGAAATAATAAACGTTTTGTTTTCAAAGATAGTTTCCGTATTCGACCATTTTAATGACCAAAGGCTAGCTAGTTAGCGGGCGCACGCTAATAGCGTTTCAAACGTCACTCTCTCTGAGACTTGGAGTAGTTGTTCCCCTTGCTCTGCAAGGGCCTGCGGCTTTTGTGGAGCGATGGGTAACGCTGCTTCGAATGTGGCTGTTGTCGATGTGTTCCTGGTTCGAGCCCAGGTAGGGGCGAGGAGAGGGACGGAAGCTATACTGTTACACTGGCAATACTAGAGTGCCTATAAGAACATCCAATAGTCAAAGGTATATGAAATACAAATGGTATAGAAATAGTTCTATAAATACTATATAAACTCCAACCGAAAACCTCTTACCTTGGAATATTGAAGTCTCATGTTAAAAGGAACCACCAGCTTTCATATGTTCTCATGTTCTGAGCAAGGAACTCAAACGTTAGCTTTTTTAAATGGCACATATTGCCATTTATTTACTTCTCCAACACTTTGTTTTTGCATTATTTAAACCAAATTGAACTTGTTTCATTATTTATTTGAGGCAAAATGGATTTTTATTGATGTATTATATTAAGTTGAAAAATCATGATCGGTCGAACTCTACTCCATATTTAGTTAAAATCAAATATTATTTCTCACATGCGCTGAATACAACAGGTGTAATGCTTACTGACAAGCCCTTAACCAACAATGTAGTTAAGAAAAATAAGGGTTAAGAAAATATTTCCTAAATAAAAAAAGTAACACAATAAAAAAATATTAACGAGGCAAAATACAGGAGGTACCAGTACAGAGTTAATGTGGAGGGTATATACAGGGGGTACCAGTACAGAGTCAATATGGAGGCTATATACAGGAGATACCAGTACAGAGTTAATGTGGAGGCTATATACAGGAGATACCAGTACAGAGTTAATGTGGAGGGTACGTGTGCGTTCTCTAATTCTCTCCTTCTCTCTCTCGGAGGACCTGAGCCCTAGGACCATGCCCCAGGACTACCTGACATGATGACTCCTTGCTGTCCCCAGTCCACCTGGCCGTGCTGCTGCTCCAGTTTCAACTGTTCTACCTTATTATTATTCGAACATGCTGGTCATTTATGAACATTTGAACATCTTGGCCATGTTCTGTTATAATCTCCACCCGGCACAGCCGGAAGAGGACTGGCCACCCCACATATGCTCTCTCTAATTCTCTTTCTTTCTCTCTCTCGGAGGACCTGAGCCCTAGGACCATGCCCCAGGACTACTTGACATGATGACTCCTTGCTGTCCCCAGTCCACCTGGCCGTGCTGCTGCTCCAGTTTCAACTGTTCTGCCTTATTATTATTTGACCATGCTGGTCATTTATGAACATTTGAACATCTTGGCCATGTTCTGTTATAATCTCTACCCGGCACAGCCAGAAGAGGACTGGCCACCCCACATAGCCTGGTTCCTCTCTAGGTTTCTTCCTAGGTTTTGGCCTTTCTAGGGAGTTTTTCCTAACCACCGTGCATCTACACCTGCATTGCTTGCTGTTTGGGGTTTTAGGCTGGGTTTCTGTACAGCACTTTGAGATATCAGCTGATGTACGAAGGGCTATATAAATAAATTTGATTTGATTTGATTTGATATATACAGGAGATACCAGTACAGAGTCAATATGGAGGCTATATACAGGGGGTACCAGTACAGAGTCAATGTGGAGGCTATCTACAGGGGGTACCAGTACAGAGTCAATGTGGAGGCTATATACAGGGGGTACCAGTACAGAGTCAATGTGGAGGCTATATACAGGGGGTACTAGTACAGAGTCAATGTGGAGGCTATATACAGGAGGTACCAGTACAGAGTCTATGTGGAGGCTATATACAGGAGGTACCAGTACAGAGTCAATGTGGAGGCTATATACAGGGGGTACCAGTACAGAGTCAATGTGGAGGCTATATACAGGAGGTACCGGTACAGAGTCAATGTGGAGGCTATATACAGGAGATACCAGTACAGAGTTAATGTGGAGGCTATATACAGGAGGTAGCCGGTACAGAGTCAATATGGAGGCTATATACAGGAGATACCAGTACAGAGTTAATGTGGAGGCTATATACAGGAGGTACCAGTACAGAGTCAATGTGGAGGCTATATACAGGGGGTACCAGTACAGAGTTAATGTGGAGGCTATATACAGGAGGTACCAGTACAGAGTCAATGTGGAGGCTATATACAGGGGGTACCAGTACAGAGTCAATGTGGAGGCTATATACAGGAGGTACCGGTACAGAGTCAATGTGGAGGCTATATACAGGAGATACCAGTACAGAGTTAATGTGGAGGCTATATACAGGAGGTAGCCGGTACAGAGTCAATATGGAGGCTATATACAGGAGATACCAGTACAGAGTTAATGTGGAGGCTATATACAGGAGGTACCAGTACAGAGTCAATGTGGAGGCTATATACAGGGGGTACCAGTACAGAGTTAATGTGGAGGCTATATACAGGAGGTAACAGTACAGAGTCAATGTGGAGACAATATACAGGGATGTTTACATACACTTAGATTGGAGTCATTAAAACTCGGTTTTCAACCACTCCACAAATGTCTTGTTAACAAACTATAGTTTTGGCAAGTCGGTTAGGACATCTACTTTGTGCATGACATAAGTCATTTTTCCAACAATTGTTTACAGACAGATTATTTCACTTATAATTCACTGTATCACAATTCCAGTGGGTCAGAAGTTTACATACACTATTTTGACTTTGCCTTTAAACAGCTTGGAAAATGCCAGAAAATGATGTCATGTTTTTCGAAGCTTCTGATAGGCTAATTGACATAATTTGAGTAAATTGGAGGTGTACCTGTGGATGTATTTCAAGGCCTACCTTCAAACTCAGTACCTCTTTGCTTGACATCATGTGAAAATCAAAAGAAATCAGCCAAGACCTCAGAAAAAGAATTGTAGACCTCCACAGGTCTGGTTCATCCTTCGGAGAAATTTCCAAACGCCTGAAGGTACCATGTTCATCTTTACATACAATAGTATGCAAGTATAAACACCATGGGACCACACAGCCGTCATACCGCTCAGGAAGGAGACTTGTTCTGTCTCCTAGAGATTAACATACAGTGGGGCAAAAAGTATGTAGTCGGCCACCAATTGTGCAAGCTCTCCCACTTAAAAAGATGAGAGAGGCCTGTAATTTTCATCATAGGTACACTTCAACTATGACAGACAAAATGAGAAAAAAAATCCAGAAAATCACATTGTTTATCTCAATACTTTGTTATATACCCTGTGTTGGCAATGACAGAGGTCAAATGTTTTCTGTAAGTCTTCACAAGGTTTTCACCTTCATCTCCATCCCTGGATTCTCTTCACTGTCTGATCTTCATTCCTACAGCCTTCATCACCATCCCTGGAGTCTCTTCACTGTCTGATTTTCATTCCTACAGCCTTCATCACTATCCCTGGATTCTCTTCACTGTCTGATCTTCATTCCTACAGCCTTCATCACCATCCCTGGAGTCTCTTCACTGTCTGATCTTCATTCCTACAGCCTTCATCACCGTCCCTGGAGTCTCTTCACTGAGTAAGTATAAATAGTATAAGAAACCTCTCCCATTCTACTTGTCTATTATCTTTGTTTAGAAATAGTCATTTGTCTGACCTACTGATTTTCCCTACAATTCATTTTAAGGATTTAGAAATATAGAAATGGTAGAATGAGGAATGTCAGAGTCTGGAATATAAATATATACAATTTGTTTAAAATGTATATGATGGTGTGTCTTGACATTAAGGACCGTATATGAATATAAAAGGTGTGTACAGTAGTAGTTATATAGGATGAGCCTTGACTAGAATACAGGGTGGAGTACTGGTTGGTAGACGGCTAGTAACAGTGACTAAAGTTCAGGGCAGGGTACTGGGCGGAGGCCGGCTAGAAGTGACTATTTGAACATTCATATTGGACAGCCTTACCTATAGAGTAGCACCACCACCCATCAGCTCATTCTCTTCTTGATGTCAAAGCTGCAGTGTATTGTTGCTATAGGAGTTTGATGATTAATAATCCTATTTACTCCAAGACACACTAAGATGTCACCATACTATTCATTTAAAGCCCCTCTGTCAGATATAAATCATCAGAGTGGGAAACAAACTGACATGGAAACAATGGAGCAAATGTATCACTATCAAAGGGGTGTATTATGACATCATATAGAACTACTAGACATTCCAAATCAGGCTTCATCCATATCATGAAGGTGGATATTGATCCAACCATTTCAAAAGTAATGACCGGGCTGATGGAAACAGGATATGCCTATACACTTTTATAAATGCTGACAGACGATTTGTTACTTCGTTTGACAATTTGTGTCAGTAAAAATGTCTAAGTGAGAAATGGCTGTGGAAACTCCTTAATGATAACAATCACATCTTAGTTAACTTGGAGTCACATGATGATATGTTGTGTGGTCCTCCCACTATGACTTGAGAAACCATGTAGTTTATTAGGCTAAAGATGAAATAAGTTATGAACTTCACAGGGTGGTGAAAGTGCACTTGATGAGCTTGATGTTCCTTTCCAATACATTTGAGGTTCTTATTCTGGTGACATAATGATCGATGCTTGGTTGCCATTTGACAAATAAAATAAAATAAATCTCATAATTCGGGTAACAAAGTTTATTCAACCAGTGGGAGGTTTGTAAATGCCCCCAGGAAAGTCGAAAGAGGAACTCTTCATTGAGACAATAATAAACAGCAATCCGTGGGAGAGTTGTGGTGGATATTATAAAATAAGGATCTGCTGGAGTCCAAGTCAAACCAAGATTCTTTATTTCTGAGCTCATAGAGAATAACAGAGTTACACAGCGCACAGTTATGTGGACACACAAACAATTAACATTTTCCATTACAGAGTCTGAACATTTTCATTTCATTAAATCATCAGTGGACAACAATGCAACAAATGCATCACATCCAAATATCACTTGATTATCTGTAGTGCTGGAGGAATGACACACCCAGATAAACACACAGAGTTTTAAAAAAGGACAATTTAAAAGAAGGAACCTGATCTTCTTTATATTCAAACTGACATACTCCATATTCAATTAATGTTTTCTAATAAAAACAAACAAATATATGTTTGAGTATACCCTGTACCATTTAATTTCATATGGTAAAGACAGGTAAACACATTGTCAGTCAACAATATAAGACAACGGGAGCACTGTGTATGTTCTCTGATGAATTTTAAGTCAATGTGATGTGAAATATCAACATACACGCTAAGAGAAGTAATTTCTCTCTCCTGTGTGGATTCTCTAATGACGTTTAAGTGACTTATGAGTAATATGTTTTCCCAGTCTGAGCTTTTCTAAGCCTTCTCCTTTGTGTGCAGTCTAATGTGTTCTTTCAGGCTTCCTAAATGGGCAAATGGTTTGCAACCTGGGAGGAGTGGTAAGGCTTCTGTCCTGTGTGTATTCTCTCATGTCGTTTCAGCTCCCCTGACTGGATGAAACACTTTGCACATTGGGAGCAGTGGTAAGGCTTCTCTCCAGTGTGTATTCTCTCGTGCAGTTTCAGCTCCCACGAACGGACAAAACACTTTCCACATTGGAAGCAGTGGTAAGGCTTCTCTCCTGTGTGTATTCTCTCATGAACTTTCAGGTTTTCTTTCCGGTAGAAACTCTTTCCACACTGGGAGCAGTGGAAAGGCTTCTCTCCTGTGTGTATTCTCTCATGTAGTTTCAGCTCCCCCGACTGGTTGAAACACTTTCCACATTGGGAGCAGCGGTAAGGCTTCTCTCCTGTGTGTATTCTCGCATGAGCTTTCAGGTTTTCTTTCCGGTTGAAACTCTTTCCACACTGGGAGCAGTGGTAAGGCTTCTCTCCTGTGTGTATTCTCTCATGCCGTTTCAGCTTCTCCGACTTGTTGAAACACTTTCCACAGTGGGAGCAGTGGTGTCGTCTTGCTAGTTTGGACGTCCCTGGCTCTGGTTCCTCCGAGTCTGGCCTTTCTCCTGCCAAAGACAGTGTTATTTTTAAATAGAGACCCGAATGAAACCACATGATTAAACAACCTTGCTACGAGGGTAAATTCTAAATCAGATCTCTCAATAACCCGAGGCCAGTTTTAACAATCTTAGTGTGATTTTAAAACAAATGTAGAGCTTCCTGGTAATTACTGATATGTTTACATTACTTATTTTATTCATCCTGTTTTACAAGTCAGAACACAAAAACCTGGACAGTTCTAGGACACTGAAGACACAGACGTCGCTGGATTCCAATTGAACAGGTGGTTCTAAATATATAACTTTCATAGCTGTATGATACAGAATGTGACCTATACACTTCCTTAAACATCAAATAACTAAAGAAGTTGCGGCGTTCTGGATGAGTTGTAGGGGTTTAACCTGTTGATGCTCTGGGGGCGCTATTTCATTTTTGGATGAAAAACGTTCCCATTTAAACAAGATATTTTGTCACAAAAAGATGCTCGACTATGCATATAATTGATAGCTTTCGAAAGAAAACACTCTGACGTGTCCAGAACTACCAAGATATTTTCTGTGCGTGCCCTAGAACGTGAGCTTCAGGCAAAACCAAGATGAGATGGCATCCAGGAAATGAGCAGGATTTTTGAGGCTCTGTTTTCCATTGTCTCCTTATATGGCTGTGAATGCGAGAGGAATGAGCCTGCCCTTTCTGTCGTTTCCCCAAGGTGTCTGCAGCATTGTGACGTATTTGTAGGCAGATCATTGGAAGATTGACCATAAGAGACCACATTTACCAGGTGTCCGCCCGGTGTCCTGCACCGAAATTCCGGTGTCCTGCACCGAAATTGGTGCGCAAAAGTCACCTGCCAGTATTTTTCCATGGGATACAGAGAGGAAAGCAAGCTTCCACGAACTGCATATCAATGAAGAGATATGTGAAAAAACACCTTGAGGATTGATTCCAAACAACGTTTGCCATGTTTCGGTCGATATTATGTAGTTAATCCGGAAAAAGTTTTACGTTGTAGGTGACTGAATTTTCATTTCGTTTCGGTAGCCAGACGCAATGTAGAAAACGGAACGATTTCTCCTACACACAGACGCTTTCAGGAAAAACTGCGCATTTGGTATGTAACTGAGAGTCTCCTCATTGAAAACATCAGAAGCTCTTCAAAGGTAAATGATTTTATTTATTTGGTTATCTGGTTTTTGTGAAAATGTTGCGTGCTAAATGCTACTCAAAATGCTATGCTAGCTTTGCATACTCTTACACAAATTAGTCAATTTCTATGGTTCAAAAGCATATTTTGAAAATCTGAGATGACAGTGTTGTTAAGAAAAGGCTAAGCTTGAGAGCAGACGCATTATTTTCATTTTATTTGCGATTTTCAGAAATCGTTAACGTTGCGTTATGCTAATGAGCCTGAGGCTTTAGTCACGATCCCGGATCCGGGATGGGGAGTTTCAAGAAGTTAATGGCACAGGCAGGGAGCCCAGCCAACAGCGAGTTGCAGTAATCCAGACGGGAGATGACAAGTGCCTGGATTAGGACCTGCGCCGCTTCCTGTGTGAGGCAGGGTCGTACTCTGCGGATGTTGTAGAGCATGAACCTACAGGAACGGGCCACCGCCTTGATGTTAGTTGAGAACGACAGGGTGTTGTCCAGGATCACGCCAAGGTTCTTAGCGCTCTGGGAGGAGGACACAATGGAGTTGTCAACCGTGATGGCGAGATCATGGAACGGGCAGTCCTTCCCCGGGAGGAAGAGCAGCTCCGTCTTGCCGAGGTTCAGCTTGAGGTGGTGATCCGTCATCCACACTGATATGTCTGCCAGACATGCAGAGATGCGATTCGCCACCTGGTCATCAGAAGGGGGAAAGGAGAAGATTAATTGTGTGTCGTCTGCATAGCAATGATAGGAGAGACCATGTGAGGTTATGACAGAGCCAAGTGACTTGGTGTATAGCGAGAATAGGAGAGGGCCTAGAACAGAGCCCTGGGGGACCCCAGTGGTGAGAGCGCGTGGCGAGGAGACAGATTCTCGCCACGCCACCTGGTAGGAGCGACCTGTCAGGTAGGACGCAATCCAAGCGTGGACCGCGCCGGAGATGCCCAACTCGGAGAGGGTGGAGAGGAGGATCTGATGGTTCACAGTATCGAAGGCAGCCGATAGGTCTAGAAGGATGAGAGCGAGAGTTAGCTTTAGCAGTGCGGAGCGCCTCCGTGATACAGAGAAGAGCAGTCTCAGTTGAATGACTAGTCTTGAAACCTGACTGATTTGGATCAAGAAGGTCATTCTGAGAGAGATAGCGGGAGAGCTGGCCAAGGACGGCACGTTCAAGGGTTTTGGAGAGAAAAGAAAGAAGGGATACTGGTCTGTAGTTGTTGACATCGGAGGGATCGAGTGTAGGTTTTTTCAGAAGGGGTGCAACTCTTGCTCTCTTGAAGACGGAAGGGACGTGGAGCATTTGTCATGCTTTGTGAAGCATTTATTTTGGCTGCAATTTCTAAGGCTGGTAACTCTAATGAACTTATGCATCAGAAGTAACTCTGGGTCTTCCATTCTTGTGGTGGTCCTTAAAGTAATGATGGACTGTTGTTTCTCTTTGCTTATTTGAGCTGTTCTTGACATAATATGGACTTCGTCTTTTGCCCAATAGGGCTATCTTCTGTATACCACCCCTACCTTGTCACAACACAACTGATTGGCTCAAACACATTAATACCTGTTATGGCTAGGGATTCCGCTTGCGGAACATTTCAACAAAATCCGGTGAAATTGCAGAGTGCAAAATATATATATATTTTTTTTGAAATATTTAACTTTCATGCATTCACAAGTGCAATACCACAAATTAAAGCTTAAGACTCCATAATGTTTCATCATTAGATGCTACAAGGAAGACTCCATAATGTGTCACGAATTCCGTTTCCTGAGTCTGTTTTTTGCCTGTGTTCTGTCCTGGAGTGTTTTTTCCGGCGTCCTGGAACGCACCCTGTCTGGTTGCCGGGCAATGTAGCCAGTTGGGAGTTCTGATTACCCGCACCTGTATCCCATCAGCTATCTGCACACCTGGTCCTGATCATCATCTCTCCTCTTCATAAGACCTGACATCCATTCCCTGCCGGATCGTTAGCCATGAACAGTATGTCGTGCCATAGTATCAGCCTCAAGTTAGAGAGAATTTGTTTTGTTGTTTTTTACGTATTGCTTGCCTTAAACTTACCTCCGTTTGTTCTGTCTTCAGTTACTCACCCGGATCATTTACCACATTCCCGCATGGTCGTCGGAGAATTCCGCTACCCCATTGGATCCACCTATTTACTCCCATCAACTCACCACCGCTGCCCGCTACGCCACCTGGATATATCTACCCATTCATATTCACTTCTAAATAAATACTCACCTTCTTCCTACTCTCTTTGTCCTGGTCTGCTTCTGGGTTGGATTTTGAAAGAACGTGACATAATTTTTCATCATTAGATGCTACAGTCCTCCTTTAAGACTTCATGTTTAGAATGTGTCTGGAAGCGCTACTCTATCTATTCTACTCTCATCCTTTCAGTTTTAATAATATTTAATAATAATAATAATGTTATAATAGGTAATAACTAACTTTAATAACTAGGGTTAATACCTGCCTGGCGCACCAACAAAATATTTATTTAGCCCCCTCTAACAATACCGCTACAGAATTAGCATAGTAGGCCATGTAACTTAACCTGTAGTGACACCCAGCCCGTGAACGGGACCATTATCATCATCTGACACTAATTAGCATAACGCAACAGACATAAATCTTCCTAGAAAATATTCCTATTCATGAAAATCACAAGTGAAATATATTGGAACACAGCTTCGCTTTTTAATAACTAGGGTTAATACCTCCCGGGCGCACCAATAAAACAAAAAACCAAAGCTAACTTTCATCAAGGTTTTATATGGTCAATTGGTTTCTCTCTTTTCATTGGCAGAATCCTTTTTCAGTGTTATGATATTCATAACATCCATACACACCAGTCTCTCTTCCTGTCAACTAGCAGAACTCTGCTGGTTGTCCTGGTAACAGATACCAGTCCACCTTCCTGTCAACTAACAGAACTCTGCTGGTTGTCCTGGTAACAGACACCAGTCTCTCTTCCAGTCAACGAACAGTACTCTGCTGGTTGTCCTGGTAACAGACACCAGTCTCTCTTCCTGTCAACTAACAGAACTCTGCTGGTTATCCTGGTAAGAGATACCGGTGGGCAGATCTATTGTATTTGTTCAAACTAAACTACAGCACTTACTTTGATGTGTCAAATCTGATCCTTTCTTCTCTTCTCCTCCTCTCACAGTTCCACTCAGCCCTGTTGTTTTCCTGCAGTCCACCAGCAGCACAGACAACCTCTTCATACCCAGCAGTAAGGTGCTACCAGGAGAGGCACGATACAGGGACTCCGGGAGGGAGGAAGGGCTAGCGTTGTCCTGGTAACCATAAAGAGGGGACACAGACGCACATCATTATGGATGCTGATGTCACTGTTGTCATAAACTGCTTTACAGAAACCCAGCCCAGACCCAGAGAGAGCAAGCTGTATGCTAGACCAGACCAAGCTGTACCATCTGGTGTTCTGATCTGGAGAGACTCTTCTCTGCCTCGTCAGCATCAGGATGTTGTTGAGGCTCCCCAGAGGATCCACAATAGTCATGTCTCGCTCCTGTGTTAATGAGAACATCAAAATGAGTAGTAAACTTATAACCGTCTAATAAAATCATAGGGTCTTACAAGAGGCATGAATATGTCCCTTTGATATTTTAAGTAGAGATTATGCTTCAATATTGCATTTTAAAAGCCTGTTATTCTAGATGAGTGGAACTTTAATGTAGACCACATGGAGAATTCAATGCATTGAATTGAAAAGTCCCTCAAATATATGAACCAATGGCAGATTGACCCTTTAACAATTCCTACAGTACTAAACAACATATTCAAGTGTAGAACTTCAGTAGAATGCCACTTTAAAACCACACATTAGTTCAACAACGGCATAGTTTGTGTCCCTGTTTAAGACAGTACTCACTGGTGTTAATCTGATATTCTGTCTCTTCTTTCACTCCCAAAACGTCTTCCCCCTTCACCTTTATTGAGATAGCATCCTCTTCCTCTCTAAACGGTTCTTTCTCTTCTATCACTATAACAGCCTCCTCTTCCTCCTTTTTCATTCTGAAATGTTCTTTCACTATAACAGCATCTTCTTCCTTCACTATAACAGCCTCTTCCTCCTTTTTCATTCTGAAATGTTCTTTCACTATAACAGCATCTTCTTCCTTCATTATAACAGCCTCCTCTTCCTCCTTTTTCATTCTGAAATGTTCTTTCACTATAACAGCATCTTCTTCCTTCACTATAACAGCCTCTTCCTCCTTTTTCATTCTGAAATGTTCTTTCACTATAACAGCATCTTCTTCCTTCACTATAACAGCCTCTTCCTCCTTTTTCATTCTGAAATGTTCTTTCACTATAACAGCATCTTCTTCCTTCACTATAACAGCCTCTTCCTCCTTTTTCATTCTGAAATGTTCTTTCACTATAACAACATCTTCTTCCTTCACTATAACAGTCTCCTCTTCCTCCTTTTTCATTCTGAAATGTTCTTTCACTATAACAGCATCTTCTTCCTTCATTATAACAGTCTCCTCTTCCTCCTTTTTCATTCTGAAATGTTCTTTCACTATAACAGCATCTTCTTCCTTCATTATAACAGTCTCCTCTTCCTCCTTTTTCATTCTGAAATGTTCTTTCACTATAACAGCATCTTCTTCCTTCACTATAACAGTCTCATCTTCCTCCTTTTTCATTCTAAAAGCTTCTTTCTCTTCTTTCACTGTAACCTCATCCTCTTCTTCAATGTTCAGCGCCAGAACTTCTTTCTCCAAACAGCAGTCCTCCTCTTCTATAGCAGGGGAGTAGTTTAATGAACTCATGGTCAGGGATGTTAGCTAGCTAGTTAGCATTAGCGACTAGCCTAGTGCTAGGCTCAGCATCAATCTTTAACAAGTTTGCAAATTCGGTTACAGTTAACCAGTTAATACGTCAACAGAACTGTGTTTAAAACACTGAGATTAGATAATGTACATTAAGATGGTCTAAAGCGTCAATCTTTCACTTTTATATTGGCTAGCAAGCTACCGACGTGGTTGAAAGAGTTGCCGCGTTGTTGTTCTTGAAGAAGCGTCCCGTCCAGTCCATTACACGTCACGAAAGAAGCATCACCTGAAAGACGCTCATCGTCATCTGCTGGCTGGAGTGGGTAACGCAGTTTGGAAACAATAGTAACAACACTTTTTGAATTGGAAAGAACGTCATAATAATTTAACAATAAGCTGATATATTTTCTCTGACTTCTTCCAACTAATTCTTTCCGGTACATAGAATCATAATATGAATATGTAGATGATGCATAAATACTTCTATGAATAGGTAGTGTGTTAATACACATTTTCCCTGTTCATTTTTCACAATCGTTTTTGTCTAGATGTGACCATACTATTCCCTTAAAGCGACGCTCTATAAGATACAAATCATCCTGTAAACAACAGAACAAATGCATCACATGCAAACAGCACTTGATTATCTGTAGTGCTATACACTGGGTCTACAAAACATTAAGAACAGCTGCTCCTTCCATGACATAGACTGACCAGGTGAATCCAGGTGAAAGCTATGATCCCTTACTGATGTCACTGATGTTAAATCCACTTCAATCAGTGTAGATGAAGGGGAGGAGGCCGGTTAAATAAGGATTGTTATGCCTTGAGACATGGCCAGTGCCGTTTAAGATGAGGGAGGACCATTTTGTTTTTCATGGGCATGGCCTTATTTCTACTACATGTAGATGTAGTAGATGTTGTATGACATGTTGGATGACTGTCATTCATATTCCATTCACCCTGTTCAACGTAACAGCGATAGGTCTAGGATACTACATTATACTCACATTTTCCCTATACCCATCATGAGGTAGCTACAACCTAGTCAATGAATGAAAGTTTACAACGTAGGTGCACACAGGTTGAGAGAAATTTAAGGTGACAGACAGTGACATCGTCAATGAAATTTTGCGCAAATAAAATCTACAATGACAAGTCACTGGTGTCTGACAACGTGGATGGACAATTGAGGATAATAGCGGCCGATATTGCCATTCCTATTTGCCTTGTCTTTAATTTAAGCCTACTAGAAAGTGTGTTCCCTCAGGCCTGGAGGGAAGCTAAAGTCATTCCACTACCCAAGAATAGTAAAGCTCCCTTTACTGGCTTAAATAGCTGACCAATCAGCCTGTTACCAACCCTTACAATTTTGGGAAAAAAATATTTGACCAGATACAATGCTATTTTACAGTAAACAAATATAGACTTTTAGCTTATAGGGAAGTTCATTCAACAAGCACAGCACTTGCAAATGACTGATTGGCTGAGCAAAATTGATGATAAAAATATTGTTGGGGCTGTTTTGTTAGACTTCGGTGCGGCATTTGACATTATCGATCATAGTCTGTTGCTGACAAAAATGTATGGCTTTACACCCCCTGCTATATTGTGGATAAAGAGTTTTTCTTTTAAAATGTAACCTTTATTTAACTAGGCAAGTCAGTTAAGAACAAATTATTTTTTTCAATGACGACCTACAACTGCCTTGTTCAGGGGCAGAACGACAGAGTTTTTTACCTTGCCAACTCAGGGATTCGATCCAGCAATCTTTCGGTTACTGGCCTACCGCTCTAACCACTAGGCTACCTGCCGCCCCAGAGCTACAAAATCAAGTTTGAATCAGGAATTCCCCAGGGCAGCTGTTTGGCACCTACTTTTTTCAATCTTTACCAACAACACGCCAATAACATTTGAGTAAAGCCAGTGAGTCTATGTATGCGGATGACTCAACACCGTACACGTCAGCTACTACAGCGACTGAAATGACTGCAACACTTAACATAGAGCTGCAGTTAGTTTCAGAATGGGTGTCAAGGAATAAGTTAGTTCTAAATATTTCTGATTACCTTAAAACCTCTTGGTGTTAGGGGGCAGTATTTTCATTTTTGGGAAAAAACGTCCCCGTTTTAAATGGGAAAAGATGCTAGAATATGCATATGATTGACAGCTTTGGATAGACAACACTCTAACGTTTCCAAAACTGTAAAGATATTGTCTGTGAGTATAACAGAACTGATGTTGCAGGCGAAAGCCTGAGAAAAATCCAACCCGGAAGTGCCCCAGGTTTTGAAAGCGCTGCGTTCCAATGACTCCCTATATGGCTTTGAATATACCATCAACGAGCCTACGCTTTCTACGTATTCCCCAAGGTGTCTACAGCATTGTGACGTAGTTTTACGCATTTCTGTTGAAGAATAGCCATATGGGGGCGCATTGCGTAAGTGGTCACATGGTGGCTCCGAGAGAGATTCTCGCGTAAAGTGCAGAGGTAGCCATTACTCTAATCGGTCCTAGAGAAAAAGGAATTGTCCCGACGGATATATTATCAAATAGATATTAGAAAAACACCTTGAGGATTGATTCTAAACAACGTTTGCCATGTTTTTGTCGATATTATGGAGCTAATTTGGAATATTTTTCGGAGTTGTGACCGATATTTCCGGCGATTTCTCAGCCAAACGTGAAGGACAAACGGAGCTATTTCGCCTACAAAAATAATCTTTTGGGAAAATATGAACTTTGGCTGTCTACCTGGGAGTCTCGTGAGTGAAAACATCCGAAGTTCATCAAAGGTAAACGATTTAATTTGATTGCTTTTCTGATTTCCGTGACAAGTTTGCCTGCTGCTAGCAAGGCATAATGCTATGCTAGGCTATGATAAACTTACACAGATGCTTGTCTAGCGTTGGCTGTAAAGCATATTTTGAAAATCTGAGATGACAGGGTGATTAACAAAAGGCGAAGCTGTGTTGCAATATATTTCCCTTGTGATTTTCATGAATAGGAATATTTTCTAGGAAGATTTATGTCCGTTGCGTTATGCTAATTAGTGTCAGATGATGATAACGGTCCCGTTCACGGGCTGGGTGTCACTACAGGTTAAGTTACATGGCCGACTATGCTAATTCTGTAGCGGTATTGTTAGAGGGGGCTAAAGAAATATTTTGTTGGTGCACCAGGCAGGTATTAACCCTAGTTATTAAAGTTAGTTATTACCTATTATAACATTATTATTTTTAAATATTATTAAAACCGAAAGGATGAGAGTAGAATAGATAGAGTAGCGCTTCCAGACACATTCTAAACATGATGGAGACTTAAAGGAGGACTGTAACAGCTAATGATGAAGCATTTTAGATTCTTAAAGGAGGACTGTAGCATCTAATGATGAAACATTATGGAGTCTTAAAGGAGGACTGTAGAATCTAATGATGAAACATTATGGAGTCTTAAAGGAGGACTGTAGCATCTAATGATGAAACATTATGGAGTCTTAAAGGAGGACTGAAGCACCTAATTATGAAACATTATAGATTCTTAAAGGAGGACTGTTGCACCTAATGATTAAACATTATGGAGTCTTAAAGGAGGTCTGTAGCATCTCATGATGAAACATTATGGAGTCTTAAAGGAGGACTGCAGCATCTAATGATGAAACATTATGGAGTCTTAAAGGAGGACTGTAGCATCTAATGATGAAACATTATGGAGTCTTAAAGGAGGACTGTAGCATCATGAGGTAGTTATCGGGAATTCATTTCAATTAACATGTGTGCCCTTTTAGAAGTTCAGTTGTGGAATTTCTTTCCTTATAACCTGTTTGAGATAGGGGGCAGTATTTTCACGTCTGGATGAAAAGCTTTCCCAAAGTAAATTACCTGCTACCTGCCCAGAAGCTAGGATATGAATATAATTGGTAGGTTTGGATAGAAAACACTCTAAGGTTTCTAAAACTGTTACAATAATGTCTGTGAGTATAACTTTGGTTGTTGAGGGGACTCTGTTTTCAAATGGTTTTGTGTGGCACTTTTCTGTGCTAACCAAGCTGTTCAATCAGCTTCTTGATATGCCACACCTGTCAGGTGGATGGATTATCTTGGCAAATAATAAATGTTGACGAACAGTGATGCTCATGAAACATCCAACACCTTACATGTTGCATTTATATTTTTGTTTTTTGTTGTTACTATCAGTTTTAGGAACATTTACACAAAATATGACATCAGCGATAATCAAAATGTTGAAAATCTGTGAACATCTAAATAAGAAATTGGTCCATTTAAACAGCAATGTGTCGAACCCTTTCAACAACGGGGTGATGTTACTGATGTGCTTTGTATCTTCGATGTAAAAACACGTTTTGGACTTCCACACAAAATTACTTCTTTAGTTATTCTATGTTTAAGGAAGTGTGTAGGTCACATTCTGTATCATACAGCTATGAATGTTATATATTTAGAACCACCTGTTCAATTGGAATCCAGCGACGTCTGTGTCTTCAGTGTCCTAGAACTGTCCAGGTTTTTGTGTTCTGACTTGTAAAACAGGATGAATAAAATAAGTAATGTAAACATATCAGTAATTACCAGGAAGCTCTACATTTGTTTTAAAATCACACTAAGATTGTTAAAACTGGCCTCGGGTTATTGAGAGATCTGATTTAGGATTTACCCTCGTAGCAAGGTTGTTTTACCATGTGGTTTCATTCGGGTCTCTATTTAAAAATAACACTGTCTTTGGCAGGAGAAAGACCAGACTCGGAGGAACCAAAGCCAGGGACGTCCAAACTAGCAAGACAACACCAGTGCTCCCACTGTAGAAAGGGTTGTAACCGGTTAGGGGACCTGAAAAAACATGAGAGAATACACAGCGGGGAGAAGCCTTACCACTGCTACCAGTGTGGAAAGAGTTTAATCCGGAAAGCAAACCTGAAAGCTCATGAGAGAATACACACAGGAGAGAAGCCTTACCACTGCTCCCAGCGTGGAAAGAGTTTAATCCGGAAAGCAAACCTGAAAGCTCATGAGAGAATACACACAGGAGAGAAGCCTTACCACTGCTCCCAGTGTGGAAAGAGTTTCAAACAGTCGGGGGAACTGAAACGACATGAGAGAATACATACAGGAGAGAAGCCTTACCACTGCTCCCAGTGTGGAAAGAGTTTCAAACAGTCGGGGGCACTGAAACAACATGAGAGAATACACAGCGGGGAGAAGCCTTACCACTGCTACCAGTGTGGAAAGAGTTTCAACCGGAAAGCAAACCTGAAAGCTCATGAGAGAATACACACAGGAGAGAAGCCTTACCACTGCTCCCAGTGTGGAAAGAGTTTCAAACAGTTGTGGGCACTGAAACAACATGAGAGAATACACACAGGAGAGAAGCCTTACCACTGCTCCCAGTGTGGAAAGAGTTTCAAACAGTCAGGGGCACTGAAACAACATGAGAGAATACACAGCGGGGAGAAGCCTTACCACTGCTACCAGTGTGGAAAGAGTTTAATCCGGAAAGCAAACCTGAAAGCTCATGAGAGAATACACACAGGAGAGAAGCCTTACCACTGCTCCCAGCGTGGAAAGAGTTTAATCCGGAAAGCAAACCTGAAAGCTCATGAGAGAATACACACAGGAGAGAAGCCTTACCACTGCTCCCAGTGTGGAAAGAGTTTCAAACAGTCGGGGGAACTGAAACGACATGAGAGAATACATACAGGAGAGAAGCCTTACCACTGCTCCCAGTGTGGAAAGAGTTTCAAACAGTCGGGGGCACTGAAACAACATGAGAGAATACACAGCGGGGAGAAGCCTTACCACTGCTACCAGTGTGGAAAGAGTTTCAACCGGAAAGCAAACCTGAAAGCTCATGAGAGAATACACACAGGAGAGAAGCCTTACCACTGCTCCCAGTGTGGAAAGAGTTTCAAACAGTTGTGGGCACTGAAACAACATGAGAGAATACACACAGGAGAGAAGCCTTACCACTGCTCCCAGTGTGGAAAGAGTTTCAAACAGTCAGGGGCACTGAAACAACATGAGAGAATACACAGCGGGGAGAAGCCTTACCACTGCTACCAGTGTGGAAAGAGTTTAATCCGGAAAGGAAACCTGAAAGCTCATGAGAGAATACACACAGGACAGAAGCCTTACCACTGCTCCCAGTGTGGAAAGAGTTTCAAACAGTCGGGGGCACTGAAACAACATGAGAGAATACACACAGGAGAGAAGCCTTACCACTGCTCCCAGTGTGGAAAGAGTTTCAAACAGTTGTGGGCACTGAAACAACATGAGAGAATACACACAGGAGAGAAGCCTTACCACTGCTCCCAGTGTGGAAAGAGTTTCAAACAGTCAGGGGCACTGAAACAACATGAGAGAATACACAGCGGGGAGAAGCCTTACCACTGCTACCAGTGTGGAAAGAGTTTAATCCGGAAAGGAAACCTGAAAGCTCATGAGAGAATACACACAGGACAGAAGCCTTACCACTGCTCCCAGTGTGGAAAGAGTTTCAAACAGTCGGGGGCACTGAAACAACATGAGAGAATACACACAGGAGAGAAGCCTTACCACTGCTCCCACTGTGGAAAGTGTTTCAACAAGTCGGAGAAGCTGAAACGGCATGAGAGAATACACACAGGAGAGAAGCCTTACCACTGCTCCCAGGGTGGAAAGAGTTTCAAACAGTCGGGGGCACTGAAACTACATGAGAATACACACAGGAGAGAAGCCTTACCACTGCTCCCAATGTGGAAAGAGTGTCACCCGGAAAGCAACCCTGAAACTACATGAGAATACACACATGAGAGAAGCCTTACCACTGCTCCTAATGTGGAAAGTGTTTCAAACAGTGGGGGGAAGTGAAACAACATGAGAGAATACACACAGGAGAGAAGCCTTACCACTGCTCCCAGTGTGGAAAGAGTTTCAACCGGAAAGCAACCCTGAAAGCTCATGAGAGAATACACACAGGAGAGAAGCCTTACCACTGCTCCCAATATGGAAATAGTTTCGTCCGGAAAGCAAACCTGAAAGCTCATGAGAGAATACACAAAGGAGAGAAGCCTTACCACTGCTCCCAGTGTGGAAAGAGTTTCAACCGGAAAGCAACCCTGAAAGCTCATGAGAGAATACACACAGGAGAGAAGCCTTACCACTGCTCCCAATGTGGAAAGTGTTTTAACCAGAGAGGACACCTGAAACGGCATGAGAGAATACACACTGTAAAGACGCTCGTCGCCATCTGCTGGCTGGATTGGGTAACGTAGTTTGGAAACAATAGTTCCTACACTTTTTGTATTGGAAAGAACGTCATAATAATTTAACAATAAGCTGATACATTTTCTCTTACGTCTTACAACTACTACTTTCCTGTACACAGACGTAGAAGTGTAATATGAATATGTAGATGATGAATAAATACTTCTATGAATACACATTTTCTCTCTTCATTTTTCACAATCGTTTTTGTCTACATGTGACCATACTATTCCCTTAAAGCCACGCTCTATAAGATACAAATCATCCTGTAAACAACAGAGCAAATGCATCACATGCAAATAGCACTTGATTATCTGTAGTGCTATACACTGGGTCTACAAAACATTAAGAACACCGGCTCCTTCCATGACATAGACTGACCAGTTTCCCATGTGTACAAAGAATGGTCCATCCGCTTCAATCCGTGTAGATGAAGGGGAGGAGGCCGGTTAAATAAGGACTGTTCAGTGAAATGAGACATGGATTCTGTATGAGTACCATTCAGAGGGTGAATTTGGAAGACTAAATATTTAAGTGCCTTTGAACGGGGTATGGTAGTAGGTTCCAGGCGCACCGATTTGTGATTTGTTTTTCCAACTCAACAGTTTCCCATGTGTACCAAGAATGGTCCACCACCATAACAGTGGCGGTCAGTGCCGTTTAAGATGAGGGAGGACCATTTTGTTTTTCATGGGCATGGCCTTATTACTACTACAGCATGTTGGATGACTGTCATTCATATTCCATTCACCCTGTTCAACGTAACAGCGATAGGTCTAGGATACTACATGATACTAACATTTTCCCTATACCCATCATGAGGTAGCTACAAATGAAACCTATGAATGGAAGTTTACAACGTAGGTGCACACAGGTTGAGAGAAAAATTTAAGGTGACAGACAGTGACACATTCAATACCGCTCTCGCCTGCTGATCTCGAATGTAATCATTAGTCCAGCAGTTGCAAACGAGAGTTTTTTTTAACAAATTCAGGCATCTTTATCCCCGTTAAGTTCCGTTTAAGAAATGTTTTTCAACAGAATCGTCAGAATGAATACACCACTGATCATGTGTAAACCCAGTTCACTTTCATTACAGCCACGTTGTATTCCTTCTCTCCTACTCTCACCTTTTCCCTTCGCTTCTGTACTTCAATGCACAACAGATCAGCTGTATGTGACCAGGTGAAAAAAAACTTTTCCAAAACCTCGTAGGTTTGTATTGAAGTCAAATTACTCAGAGGAGAAACGGAAACTCGCTGTTCTCCAGGCTACACCATGGTGCTACCCTACAGAATGCTGCTGAGGCTACTGTAGACCTTCATGTTTTCATCAATTATTTGGTGACGTGATTATTTTTAATATAGTTTTATCTAAAAAATGATTAAACATTTTTTTACATGTTTTATCATTTTTATTTTTATGAAAGGGTCCTCCCCTTCCTCCTCTCAGGAGCCTCCCCTTCCTCCTCTGAGGAGCCTCCCCTTCCTCCTCAGGAGCCTCCCCTTCCTCCTCTGAGGAGCCTCCCCTTCCTCCTCAGGAGCCTCCCCTTCCTCCTCTCAGGAGCCTCCCCTTCCTCCTCTCAGGAGCCTCCCCTTCCTCCTCTGAGGAGCCTCCCCTTCCTCCTCTCAGGAGCCTCCCCATCCTCCTCTCAGTAGCCTCCCCTTCCTCCTCAGGAGCCTCCCCTTCCTCCTCTGAGGAGCCTCCACTGCACCCAAAGGAAGCATTGGAGTCAACATGTGCCAGCATCCCTGTGGAAAGCTTTCGGCACCTTGTAGAGTCCATGCCCCGACGAATTGAGGCTTTGGTATAATCAGTGGATATATCTGCCATTTAGCAGACACTTTTATCCAAAGGGATTTGCAGTCATGTGTACAAACACTTAACATATGGATGGTCCCAGGAATCAAACCCACTACCCTGGTTTAACAAGCACTATACTCCACCAACTGAGCTACAGGACCACAAGGAATGATCAAGGAATGACGCAGATAAACACACACAGCCTGAGTTTCAAAAATATAATTGAATCAAAGACCGTAACATTGAAACTGACATACTCCATCTTAGATGTAGGCCGATTAATTAGGGCCGATTTCAAGTTTGTATAATTTTTTTTTTACACCTTTATTTAATTTATTTATTTAATCCTTATTTAACTAGGCAAGTCAGTTAAGAACACATTCTTATTTTCAATGACGGCCTTGGAACGGTGGGTTAACTGCCTTGTCCAGGGGCAGAACGCTAGAATTTCACCTTGTCAGCTCGGGGGATCCAAACGTGCAACCTTACAGTTAACTCGTCCAACGCTCTAACCACCTGCCTCATTACACTCCACGAGGATCCTGCCTGTTACACGAATGTAGTAGAAGCCAAGGTAAGTTGCTAGCTAGCATTAAACTTCTTATAAAAACAATCAATCAATCATAATCACTAGTTATAACTACACATGGGTGATGATATTACTAGTTTATCTAGCATGTCCTGTCGATGCGGTGCGTATCGTTGCTCCAATGTGTACCTAACCATAACACCAATGCCTTTCTTAAAATCAATACAGAGAAGTATATATTTTTAAACCTGCATATTTAGCTAAAAGCAATCCAGGTTAGCAGGCAATATTAACCAGGTGAAATTGTGTCACTTCTCTTGCGTTCATTGCATGCAGAGTCAGGGTATATGCAACAGTTTGGGCAGCCTGGCTCTCCCGTCTGGATTACTGCAACTCGCTGTTGGCTGGGCTCCCTGCCTGTGCCATTAAACCCCTACAACTCATCCAGAACGCCGCAGCCCGTCTGGTGTTCAACCTTCCCAAGTTCTCTCACGTCACCCCGCTCCTCCGCTCTCTCCACTGGCCTCCAGTTGAAGCTCGCATCCGCTACAAGACCATGGTGCTTGCCTACGGAGCTGTGAGGGGAACGGCACCGCAGTGGCTGTTCCACTGGATGTCATAAGGTGAATTCACCAATTTGTAAGTCGCTCTGGATAAGAGCGTCTGCCAAATGACTTAAATGTAAATGTTAAATGTATAAACACACTACCTATTCATGGAAGTATTTATTCATCATCTACATATTGATATTACGCTTCTACGTCTGTGTACAGGAAAACATTAGTTGTAAGACGTAAGAGAAAATATATCAGTTTATTATTAAATTATTATGACGTTCTTTCCAATACAAAAAGTGTTGAAACTATTGTTTACAAACTGCGTTACCCACTCCAGCCAGCAGATGGCGATGAGCGTCTTTCAGGTGATGCTTCTTTCGTGACGTATAATTTACTGGACTGGACGCTTCTTCAGGAACAACAAAACGCCAACTCTTTCAACCACCTCGATAGCTTGCAAGACAACATAAAACTGAAAGATTGACGTTTTAGGCCATGTTAATGTGCATTAGCTAATCGCAGTGTTTAAAACACATTTCAGTTGACGTTAACTTGAACCTAATGTGCTTGTTCAATTTGCAAATTTGTTAAAGATTGATACTGAGCCTAGCACTAGGCTATTCGCTAATGCTAACTAACTAGCTAACATCCCTGACCATGAGCTCATTAAACTACTCATCCCCTGCTGAAGAAGAGGATGTCTGCTGTCCGGAGAAAGATGCTCTGGCGCTGGACATTGTCGTGAAAGACGAAGAGGAGGATATTACAGTGAAAGGAGAGAAAGAACCTTTCAGAATGAAAAAGGAGGAAGAGGAGGCTGTTATAGGGAAAGAAGAGAAAGCATCCTCTTCCTCTCTAAAAGGTTCTATCTCAGTAAAGGTGAAGGAGGAAGAGGTTTTGGGAGTGCAAGAGGAGGAGACAGAATATCATATTAACACCAGTGAGTACTGTCCTAAAAACAAGGGCACAAACTATGCAGTTGTTGAATTAATGTGTGGTTTTAAGGGGCATTTTACTTAAGTTATTCACTTCAATGTGATGTTCAGTACTATATAAATTGTTAAAGGGTCAATCTGCCATTGCTACATATATTTTTGGGACTTTTAAATTAGATTTAATTATATTTAACAGGCTTTTAAAATGTAATAATGGAGCATAATTTATACTTAAAATATTGAAGGGACACAAAAGGCATCCAATTAATTTAGAGATATTAATGCCACTTATAAGACCCTATGACTGTAATAGAAAGTAATAATTGATGATGGTAATAAGTTCACCATCTGTTTGATGTTCTCGTTAACACAGGAGAGAGACATGACTATCGTGGATCCTCTGGGGAGCCTCAACATCCTGATGCTGACGAGACAGAGAAGAGTCTCTCCATTTCAGAAGACCAGATGGTACAGCTTGGTCTGGTCGAGCATACAGCTTGCTCTATCTGGGTCTGGGCTGTGTTTCTGTAAAGCAGTTTATGACAACAGTGACATCAGCATCCATAATGGTATGTGTCTGTGTCTCCTCTTTATGGTTACCAGGACAACGCTAGCCCTTCCTCCCTCCCGGAGTCCCCGTGTCGTGCCTCTCCCGGTAGCACCTTACTGCTGGGTATGAAGAGGTTGTCTGTGCTGCTGGTGGACTGCAGGAAAACAACAGGGCTGAGTGGAACTGTGAGAGGAGGAGAAGAGAAGAAAGGATCAGATTTGACTCAAAGTAAGTAGTTTAGTTTGAACAAATAAATAGATCTGTCCACTGGTATCTGTTACCAGGACAACCAACAGAGTTCTGTTAGTTGACAGGAAGATAGACTGGTGTATATGGATGTTATGAATATCATAACACTGAAAAAGGATTCTGCCAATGAAAAGAGAGAAACCAATAGACCATATAAAACCTTGATGAAAGTTAGCTTTCCAGGGAAAGTTTCAAGATGACCTGATATAAGGTGCTTGTTTTACAAAAACGTTTCCATAAAACATGATGGATGTTACATTGCCTGTCCCAGTCAAACCCCTTATCTTTACAAGACTGTAGAACAGGCAAACTCAACTCAAGACACTGTTAATTAATTAACTAATACTGGAGGAAAGCTGTGATCAGGCTGCCTACTCAAGAGAAAGCTTCGAACTGTAACCAGTGCCTGTGTAACGGATGTGAAACGGCTAGCTAGTTAGCGGTGGTGCACGCTAAATAGCGTTTCAATCGGTGACGTCACTTGCTCTGAGACCTTGAGGTAGTGACTCCCCTTGCTCTGCAAGAGCCGCGGCTTTTGTGGAGCGATGGGTAACGATGCTTCGTGGGTGACTGTTGTTGATGTGTGCAGAGGGTCCCTGGTTCGCGCCCAGGTATGTGCGAGGGGACGGTCTAAAGTTATACTGTTACACCTGCAACCTGGTTCAGTTTATAAATCAATCAACGTACCAGGGTAGTTACAAACAGTACAGAAATTGAATCATCAACATATTTTGATCATATCTTTACTATTGCTGCAGAAATTTGTTTGAAAGCAGTATCCAAATTCATCGGATGTTGTGATCACAATATAGTAGTCATATCTAGGAAAACCAAAGTTCCAAAAGGCTGGGCCTAATGTTCTATATAAGAGATCATACAATTGTTTGTGGGGATTCCTATGTTGTTGATGTTATTAGGTTATTTTTTTCACAGTAAATAACTCACCGACACGAGAGAAGCTTTAACCAGGTTTAATTATTCCCAAAGGTTCTGTACATCTGTAATTCAGACAACCCAACATTTGTTCCATCCAGATATATGTCTCACTTAAGACACTCCTCCTTCTCTCCAATCGTTACATCTTATGGTTCCACAGGAAGAGAGTAAAGAGAGTAACAGGATACCAGACCTTTCTCCCTGATGAGAATCTGTCCTGACCTCAACCTCTCCTTCATCTAATCCACAGATGTTCGCCTCCCCTGTGTCACACTTTGCTCTCCTCTCATCCACCCAACACATTCCGAAGCCATCTGTCTTTCTTCAGAGAACCATTAACTTCTGACATAACACCCAGTCTCTTTCACTTCCTGTCACTTCTTTAATTATCTAATACTGGAGGAAAACTGTGATCAGGCTGCCTACTCAAGAGAAAGCTTCGAACTGTAACCAGTGCCTGCAACCTGGTTCAGGTTATCAATTAACCTACCAGGGTAGTGACAAACAGGGGAGGAATGAAATCATCAACATGGTTTGATCATATCTTTACTAATGCTGCAGAAATGGGTTTTAAAGCAGTATCCAGATCCATCAGATGTAGTGATCACAATATAGTAGCCATGTCTAGGAAAACCACCGTTCCCAAGGCTGGGACTAATATTATGTGTTAATATGTTATTGATGTAAATAATATTTGTTGGTCTGTGGTGTGTATTGAGGAGCAACCAGACACTGCCCTTGACACATTTGAAACTGCTTATCCCAGTTACTAATAAGCAGCACCCATTGAGAAAATGACTGTAAAAACTGTTAAATCCACGTGGATTGATGAGGAATTTAAAAATGGTGAAGAGGGAGGCAAAAGAGATGGCAAATAGGTCTGGCTGAATAACTGATTGGCAAACCTATTGCAAATTGAGACATCATTGACTAAACTGAATAAAAAGAAGAAAGTACACAATGAAACAAAGATAAATGACATGAAGAATGATAGTAAAAAGCTGTGGAGCATCGTCAATGAAATTTTGCGCAAATAAAATCTACAATGACAAGTCATTGGTGTCTGACAACGTGGATGGAAAATTGAGAATAATAGCGGCCGATATTGCCATTCCTATTTGCCTTGTCTTTAATTTAAGCCCACTAGAAAGTGTGTTCCCTCAGGCCTGGAGGGAACCTGAAGTCATTCCACTCCCCAAGAATAGTAAAGCTCTCTTTACTGGCTTAAATAGCTGACCAATCAGCCTGTTACCAACCCTTACAATTTTGGAAAAAAATATTTGACCAGATACAATGCTATTTTACAGTAAACAAATATAGACTTTAAGCTTATAGGGAAGTTCATTCAACAAGCACAGCACTTGCAAATGACTGATTGGCTGAGCGAAATTGATGATAAAAATATTGTTGGGGCTGTTTTGTTAGACTTCGGTGCGGCATTTGACATTATCGATCATAGTCTGTTGCTGACAAAAACGTATGGCTTTACACCCCCTGCTATATTGTGGATAAAGAGTGTTTCTTTTAAAATGTAACCTTTATTTAACTAGGCAAGTCACTTAAGAACAAATTATTTTTTTCAATGACGGCCTACGACTGCCTTGTTCAGGGGCAGAACGACAGAGTTTTTTACCTTGTCAACTCAGGGATTCGATCCAGCAATCTTTCGGTTACTGGCCTACCGCTCTAACCACTAGGCTACCTGCCGCCCCAGAGCTACAAAATCAAGTTTGAATCAGGAATTCCCCAGGGCAGCTGTTTGGCACCTACTTTTTTCAATCTTTACCAACAACATGCCAATGACATTTGAGTAAAGTCAGTGAGTCTATGTATGCGGATGACTCAACACCGTACACGTCAGCTACTACAGCGACTGAAATGACTGCAACACTTAACATAGAGCTGCAGTTAGTTTCAGAATGGGTGTCAAGGAATAAGTTAGTCCTAAATATTTCTGATTACCTTAAAACCTCTTGGTGTTAGGGGGCAGTATTTTCATCTTTGGAAGAAAAAAACGTCCCTGTTTTAAACGGGATATTTTGTCAGGAAAAGATGCTTGAATATGCATATAATTGACAGCTTTGGATAGAAAACACTCTAACATTTCCAAAACTGTAAAGATATTGTCTGTGAGTATAACAGAACTGATGTTGCAGGCGAAAGCCTGAGAAAAATCCAATCCGGAAGTGCCCCAGGTTTTGAAAGCGCTGCGTTCCAATGACTCCCTATATTGCTTTGAATATACCATCAACGAGCCTACGCTTTCTATGTATTCCCCAAGGTGTCTACAGCATTGTGACGTAGTTTTACGCATTTCTGTTGAAGAATAGCCGTATGGGGGCGCATTGCGTAAGTGGTCACATGGTGGCTCCGAGAGAGATTCTTGCGTAAAGTGCAGAGGTAGCCATTACTCTAATCGGTCCTAGAGAAAAAGGAATTGTCCCGACAGATATATTATCAAATAGATATTAGAAAAACACCTTGAGGATTGATTCTAAACAACGTTTGCCATGTTTTTGTCGATATTATGAAGGAATGGAATATTTTTCGGGGTTGTGACCGCAATTTCCGGGCGATTTCTCAGCCAAACGTGAAGAACAAACGGAGCTATTTCGCCTACAAAAATAATCTTTTGGGAAAATATGAACTTTGGCTGTCTACCTGGGAGTCTCGTGAGTGAAAACATCCGAAGTAAACTATTTAATTTGATTGCTTTTCTGATTTCCGTGACAAGTTTGCCTGCTGCTAGCAAGGCATAATGCTATGCTAGGCTATGATAAACCTACACAGATGCTTGTCTAGCGTTGGCTGTAAAGCATATTTTGAAAATCTGAGATGACAGGGTGATTAACAAAAGGCTAAGCTGTGTTCCAATATATTTCACTTGTGATTTTCATGAATAGGAAGATTTTCTAGGAAGATTTATGTCCGTTGCGTTATGCTAATTAGTGTCAGATGATGATAACGGTCCCGTTCACGGGCTGGGTGTCACTACAGGTTAAGTTACATGGCCTACTATGCTAATTCTGTAGCGGTATTGTTAGAGGGGGCTAAATAAATATTATGTTGGTGCACCAGGCAGGTATTAACCCTAGTTATTAAAGTTAGTTATTACCTATTATAACATTATTATTTTTAAATATTATTAAAACCGAAAGGATGAGAGTAGAATAGATAGAGTAGCGCTTCCAGACACATTCTAAACATGATGGAGTCTTAAAGGAGGACTGTAACAGCTAATGATGAAGCATTATAGATTCTTAAAGGAGGACTATAGCATCTAATGATGAAACATTATGGAGTCTTAAAGGAGGACTGTAGCATCTAATGATGAAACATTATGGAGTCTTAAAGGAGGACTGTAGCATCTAATGATGAAACATTATGGAGTCTTAAAGGAGGACTGTAGCATCTAATAAAGGAGGACTGTAGCATCTAATGAAACATTATGGAGTCTTAAAGGAGGACTGTAGCATCATGAGGTAGTTATCGGGAATTCATTTCAATTAACATGTGTGCCCTTTTAGAAGTTCAGTTGTGGAATTTCTTTCCTTATAACCTGTTTGAGATAGGGGGCAGTATTTTCACGTCTGGATGAAAAGCTTTCCCAAAGTAAATGACCTGCTACCTGCCCAGAAGCTAGGATATGAATATAATTGGTAGGTTTGGATAGAAAACACTCTAAGGTTTCTAAAACTGTTACAATAATGTCTGTGAGTATAACTTTGGTTGTTGAGGGGACTCTGTTTTCAAATGGTTTTGTGTGGCACTTTTCTGTGCTAACCGTTCAATCAGCTTCTTGATATGCCACACCTGTCAGGTGGATGGATTATCTTGGCAAAGAATAAATGTTGACGAACAGTGATGCTCATGAAACATCCAACACCTTACATGTTGCATTTATATTTTTGTTTTTTGTTGTTACTATCAGTTTTAGGAACATTTACCCAAAATATGACATCAGCGATAATCAAAATGTTGAAAATCTGTGAATGTCTAAATAAGAAATTGGTCCATTTAAACAGCAATGTGTCGAACCCTTTCAACAACGGGGAGATGTTACTGATGTGCTTTGTATCTTCGACGTAAAAACAAGTTTTGGACTTCCACACAATTACTTCTTTAGTTATTCTATGTTTGAGGAAGTGTGTAGGTCACATTCTGTATCATACAGCTATGAATGTTACATATTTAGAACCACCTGTTCAATTGGAATCCAGCGACGTCTGTGTCTTCAGTGTCGTAGAACTGTCTCGGTTTTTGTGTTCTGACTTGTAAAACAGGATGAATAAAATAAGTAATGTAAACATATCAGTAATTACCAGGAAGCTCTACATTTGTTTTAAAATCACACTAAGATTGTTAAAACTGGCCTCGGGTTATTGAGAGATCTGATTTAGGATTTACCCTCGTAGCAAGGTTGTTTTACCATGTGGTTTCATTCGGGTCTCTATTTAAAAATAACACTGTCTTTGGCAGGAGAAAGACCAGACTCGGAGGAACCAAAGCCAGGGACGTCCAAACTAGCAAGACAACACCAGTGCTCCCACTGTAGAAAGGGTTGTAACCGGTTAGGGGACCTGAAAAAACATGAGAGAATACACAGCGGGGAGAAGCCTTACCACTGCTACCAGTGTGGAAAGAGTTTAATCCGGAAAGCAAACCTGAAAGCTCATGAGAGAATACACACAGGAGAGAAGCCTTACCACTGCTCCCAGTGTGGAAAGAGTTTCAAACAGTCGGGGGATCTGAAACGACATGAGAGAATACACACAGGAGAGAAGCCTTACCACTGCTCCCAGTGTGGAAAGAGTTTCAAACAGTCGGGGGCACTGAAACAACATGAGAGAATACACAGCGGGGAGAAGCCTTACCACTGCTACCAGTGTGGAAAGAGTTTCATCCGGAAAACAAACCTGAAAGCTCATGAGAGAATACACATGAGAGAATACACACAGGAGAGAAGCCTTACCACTGCTCCCAGTGTGGAAAGAGTTTCAAACAGTTGTGGGCACTGAAACAACATGAGAGAATACACACAGGAGAGAAGCCTTACCACTGCTCCCAGTGTGGAAAGAGTTTCAAACAGTCAGGGACACTGAAACAACATGAGAGAATACACAGCGGGGAGAAGCCTTACCACTGCTACCAGTGTGGAAAGAGTTTAATCCGGAAAGGAAACCTGAAAGCTCATGAGAGAATACACACAGGAGAGAAGCCTTACCACTGCTCCCAGTGTGGAAAGAGTTTCAAACAGTCGGGGGCACTGAAACTACATGAGAATACACACAGGAGAGAAGCCTTACCACTGCTCCCAATGTGGAAAGAGTTTCACCCGGAAAGCAACCCTGAAACTACATGAGAATACACACAGGAGAGAAGCCTTACCACTGCTCCTAATGTGGAAAGTGTTTCAAACAGTCGGGGGAACTGAAACAACATGAGAGAATACACACAGGAGAGAAGCCTTACCACTGCTCCCAGTGTGGAAAGAGTTTCAACCGGAAAGCAACCCTGAAAGCTCATGAGAGAATACACACAGGAGAGAAGCCTTACCACTGCTCCCAATATGGAAATAGTTTCGTCCGGAAAGCAAACCTGAAAGCTCATGAGAGAATACACAAAGGAGAGAAGCCTTACCACTGCTCCCAATGTGGAAAGTGTTTTAACCAGAGAGGACACCTGAAACGGCATGAGAGAATACACACTGTAAAGACGCTCGTCGCCATCTGCTGGCTGGATTGGGTAACGTAGTTTGGAAACAATAGTTCCTACACTTTTTGTATTGGAAAGAACGTCATAATAATTTAACAATAAGCTGATACATTTTCTCTTACGTCTTACAACTACTACTTTCCTGTACACAGACGTAGAAGTGTAATATGAATATGTAGATGATGAATAAATACTTCTATGAATACACATTTTCTCTCTTCATTTTTCACAATCGTTTTTGTCTACATGTGACCATACTATTCCCTTAAAGCCACGCTCTATAAGATACAAATCATCCTGTAAACAACAGAGCAAATGCATCACATGCAAATAGCACTTGATTATCTGTAGTGCTATACACTGGGTCTACAAAACATTAAGAACACCGGCTCCTTCCATGACATAGACTGACCAGTTTCCCATGTGTACAAAGAATGGTCCATCCACTTCAATCCGTGTAGATGAAGGGGAGGAGGCCGGTTAAATAAGGACTGTTCAGTGAAATGAGACATGGATTGTGTATGAGTACCATTCAGAGGGTGAATTTGGAAGACTAAATATTTAAGTGCTTTTGAACGGGGTATGGTAGTAGGTTCCAGGCGCACCGATTTGTGATTTGTTTTTCCAACTCAACAGTTTCCCATGTGTACCAAGAATGGTCCACCACCATAACAGTGGCGGTCAGTGCCGTTTAAGATGAGGGAGGACCATTTTGTTTTTCATGGGCATGGCCTTATTACTACTACAGCATGTTGGATGACTGTCATTCATATTCCATTCACCCTGTTCAACGTAACAGCGATAGGTCTAGGATACTACATGATACTAACATTTTCCCTATACCCATCATGAGGTAGCTACAAATGAAACCTATGAATGGAAGTTTACAACGTAGGTGCACACAGGTTGAGAGAAAAATTTAAGGTGACAGACAGTGACACATTCAATACCGCTCTCGCCTGCTGATCTCGAATGTAATCATTAGTCCAGCAGTTGCAAACGAGAGTTTTTTTTAACAAATTCAGGCATCTTTATCCCCGTTAAGTTCCGTTTAAGAAATGTTTTTCAACAGAATCGTCAGAATGAATACACCACTGATCATGTGTAAACCCAGTTCACTTTCATTACAGCCACGTTGTATTCCTTCTCTCCTACTCTCACCTTTTCCCTTCGCTTCTGTACTTCAATGCACAACACATCAGCTGTATGTGACCAGGTGAAAAAAAACTTTTCCAAAACCTCGTAGGTTTGTATTCAAGTCAAATTACTCAGAGGAGAAACGGAAACTCGCTGTTCTCCAGGCTACACCATGGTGCTACCCTACAGAATGCTGCTGAGGCTACTGTAGACCTTCATGTTTTCATCAATTATTTGGTGACGTGATTATTTTTAATATAGTTTTATCTAAAAAAGGATTAAACATTTTTTTACATGTTTTATCATTTTTATTTTTATGAAAGGGTCCTCCTCTTCCTCCTCTCAGGAGCCTCCTCTTCCTCCTCTCAGGAGCCTCCCCTTCCTTCTCTCAGGAGCCTCCCCTTCCTCCTCTGAGGAGCCTCCCCTTCCTCCTCTGAGGGTCCTCCTCTTCCTCCTCTCAGGAGCCTCCCCTTCCTCCTCTGAGGAGCCTCCCCTTCCTCCTCTGAGGAGCCTCCCCTTCCTCCTCTCAGGAGCCTCCCCTTCCTCCTCTGAGGAGACTCCCCTTCCTCCTCTGAGGAGCCTCCCCTTCCTCCTCTGAGGAGCCTCCCCTTCCTCCTCTGAGGAGCCTCCCCTTCCTCCTCTGAGGAGCCTCCCCTTCCTCCTCTCAGGAGCCTCCCCTTCCTCCTCTGAGGAGCCTCCCCTTCCTCCTCTGAGGAGCCTCCCCTTCCTCCTCTGAGGAGCCTCCCCTTCCTCCTCAGGAGCCTCCCCTTCCTCCTCTGAGGAGCCTCCCCTTCCTCCTCTGAGGAGCCTCCACTGCACCCAAAGGAAGCATTGGAGTCAACATGGGCCAGCATCCCTGTGGAAAGCTTTCGGCACCTTGTAGAGTCCATGCCCCGACGAATTGAGGCTTTGGTATAATCAGTGGATATATCTGCCATTTAGCAGACACTTTTATCCAAAGGGATTTGCAGTCATGTGTACAAACACTTAACATATGGATGGTCCCAGGAATCAAACCCACTACCCTGGTTTAACAAGCACTATACTCCACCAACTGAGCTACAGGACCACAAGGAATGATCAAGGAATGACGCAGATAAACACACACAGCCTGAGTTTCAAAAATATAATTGAATCAAAGACCGTAACATTGAAACTGACATACTCCATCTTAGATGTAGGCCGATTAATTAGGGCCGATTTCAAGTTTGTATAATTTTTTTTTACACCTTTATTTAATTTATTTATTTAATCCTTATTTAACTAGGCAAGTCAGTTAAGAACACATTCTTATTTTCAATGACGGCCTTGGAACGGTGGGTTAACTGCCTTGTCCAGGGGCAGAACGCTAGAATTTCACCTTGTCAGCTCGGGGGATCCAAACGTGCAACCTTACAGTTAACTCGTCCAACGCTCTAACCACCTGCCTCATTACACTCCACGAGGATCCTGCCTGTTACACGAATGTAGTAGAAGCCAAGGTAAGTTGCTAGCTAGCATTAAACTTCTTATAAAAACAATCAATCAATCATAATCACTAGTTATAACTACACATGGGTGATGATATTACTAGTTTATCTAGCATGTCCTGTCGATGCGGTGCGTATCGTTGCTCCAATGTGTACCTAACCATAACACCAATGCCTTTCTTAAAATCAATACAGAGAAGTATATATTTTTAAACCTGCATATTTAGCTAAAAGCAATCCAGGTTAGCAGGCAATATTAACCAGGTGAAATTGTGTCACTTCTCTTGCGTTCATTGCATGCAGAGTCAGGGTATATGCAACAGTTTGGGCAGCCTGGCTCATTGCGAACTAATTTGCTAGGACTTTAAGTAATTATGACATAACATTGAAGGTTGTGCAATGTAACAAGTATATTTAGACTTAGGGATGCCACCCTTTAGATAAAATACCAAACGGTTCCGTATTTCACTGAAATAATAAACGTTTTGTTTTCAAAGATAGTTTCCGTATTCGACCATTTTAATGACCAAAGGCTAGCTAGTTAGCGGGCGCACGCTAATAGCGTTTCAAACGTCACTCTCTCTGAGACTTGGAGTAGTTGTTCCCCTTGCTCTGCAAGGGCCTGCGGCTTTTGTGGAGCGATGGGTAACGCTGCTTCGAGTGTGGCTGTTGTCGATGTGTTCCTGGTTCGAGCCCAGGTAGGGGCGAGGAGAGGGACGGAAGCTATACTGTTACACTGGCAATACTAGAGTGCCTATAAGAACATCCAATAGTCAAAGGTATATGAAATACAAATGGTATAGAAATAGTTATATAAATACTATATAAACTCCAGCCGAAAAACTCTTACCTTGGAATATTGAAGTCTCATGTTAAAAGGAACCACCAGCTTTCATATGTTCTCATGTTCTGAGCAAGGAACTCAAACGTTAGCTTTTTTAAATGGCCATGTTCTGTTATAATCTCTACCCGGCACAGCCAGAAGAGGACTGGCCACCCCACATAGCCTGGTTCCTCTCTAGGTTTCTTCCTAGGTTTTGGCCTTTCTAGGGAGTTTTTCCTAACTACCGTGCATCTACACCTGCATTGCTTGCTGTTTGGGGTTTTAGGCTGGGTTTCTGTACAGCACTTTGAGATATCAGCTGATGTACGAAGGGCTATATAAATAAATTTGATTTGATTTGATTTGATATATACAGGAGATACCAGTACAGAGTCAATATGGAGGCTATATACAGGGGGTACCAGTACAGAGTCAATGTGGAGGCTATCTACAGGGGGTACCAGTACAGAGTCAATGTGGAGGCTATATACAGGGGGTACCAGTACAGAGTCAATGTGGAGGCTATATACAGGGGGTACTAGTACAGAGTCAATGTGGAGGCTATATACAGGAGGTACCAGTACAGAGTCTATGTGAGATATCAGCTGATGTACGAAGGGCTATATAAATAAATTTGATTTGATTTGATTTGATATATACAGGAGATACCAGTACAGAGTCAATATGGAGGCTATATACAGGGGGTACCAGTACAGAGTCAGTACAGAGTCAATGTGGAGGCTATATACAGGAGGTACCGGTACAGAGTCAATGTGGAGGCTATATACAGGAGATACCAGTACAGAGTTAATGTGGAGGCTATATACAGGAGGTAGCCGGTACAGAGTCAATATGGAGGCTATATACAGGAGATACCAGTACAGAGTTAATGTGGAGGCTATATACAGGAGGTACCAGTACAGAGTCAATGTGGAGGCTATATACAGGGGGTACCAGTACAGAGTTAATGTGGAGGCTATATACAGGAGGTAACAGTACAGAGTCAATGTGGAGACAATATACAGGGATGTTTACATACACTTAGATTGGAGTCATTAAAACTCGGTTTTCAACCACTCCACAAATGTCTTGTTAACAAACTATAGTTTTGGCAAGTCGGTTAGGACATCTACTTTGTGCATGACATAAGTCATTTTTCCAACAATTGTTTACAGACAGATTATTTCACTTATAATTCACTGTATCACAATTCCAGTGGGTCAGAAGTTTACATACACTATTTTGACTTTGCCTTTAAACAGCTTGGAAAATGCCAGAAAATGATGTCATGTTTTTCGAAGCTTCTGATAGGCTAATTGACATAATTTGAGTAAATTGGAGGTGTACCTGTGGATGTATTTCAAGGCCTACCTTCAAACTCAGTACCTCTTTGCTTGACATCATGTGAAAATCAAAAGAAATCAGCCAAGACCTCAGAAAAAGAATTGTAGACCTCCACAGGTCTGGTTCATCCTTCTGAGAAATTTCCAAACGCCTGAAGGTACCATGTTCATCTTTACATACAATAGTATGCAAGTATAAACACCATGGGACCACACAGCCGTCATACCGCTCAGGAAGGAGACTTGTTCTGTCTCCTAGAGATTAACATACAGTGGGGCAAAAAAGTATGTAGTCGGCCACCAATTGTGCAAGCTCTCCCACTTAAAAAGATGAGAGAGGCCTGTAATTTTCATCATAGGTACACTTCAACTATGACAGACAAAATGAGAAAAAAAATCCAGAAAATCACATTGTTTATCTCAATACTTTGTTATATACCCTGTGTTGGCAATGACAGAGGTCAAATGTTTTCTGTAAGTCTTCACAAGGTTTTCACCTTCATCTCCATCCCTGGATTCTCTTCACTGTCTGATCTTCATTCCTACAGCCTTCATCACCATCCCTGGAGTCTCTTCACTGTCTGATTTTCATTCCTACAGCCTTCATCACCATCCCTGGATTCTCTTCACTGTCTGATCTTCATTCCTACAGCCTTCATCACCATCCCTGGAGTCTCTTCACTGTCTGATCTTCATTCCTACAGCCTTCATCACCATCCCTGGAGTCTCTTCAATGTCTGATCTTCATTCCTACAGCCTTCATCACCGTCCCTGGAGTCTCTTCACTGAGTAAGTATAAATAGTATAAGAAACCTCTCCCATTCTACTTGTCTATTATCTTTGTTTAGAAATAGTCATTTGTCTGACCTACTGATTTTCCCTACAATTCATTTTAAGGATTTAGAAATATAGAAATGGTAGAATGAGGAATGTCAGAGTCTGGAATATAAATATATACAATTTGTTTAAAATGTATATGATGGTGTGTCTTGACATTAAGGACCGTATATGAATATAAAAGGTGTGTACAGTAGTAGTTATATAGGATGAGCCTTGACTAGAATACAGGGTGGAGTACTGGTTGGTAGACGGCTAGTAACAGTGACTAAAGTTCAGGGTAGGGTACTGGGCGGAGGCCGGCTAGAAGTGACTATTTGAACATTCATATTGGACAGCCTTACCTATAGAGTAGCACCACCACCCATCAGCTCATTCTCTTCTTGATGTCAAAGCTGCAGTGTATTGTTGCTATAGGAGTTTGATGATTAATAATCCTATTTACTCCAAGACACACTAAGATGTCACCATACTATTCATTTAAAGCCCCTCTGTCAGATATAAATCATCAGAGTGGGAAACAAACTGACATGGAAACAATGGAGCAAATGTATCACTATCAAAGGGGTGTATTATGACATCATATAGAACTACTCAGACATTCCAAATATCACTTGATTATCAGAGGGGTGAATTATGACATCATATAGAACTACTCAGACATTCCAAATCAGGCTTCATCCACATCATGAAGGTGGATATTGATCCAACCATTTCTAAAGTAATGACCGGGCTGATGGAAACAGGATATGCCTGAACAATTTTATAAATGCTGACAGACGATTTGTTACTTCGTTTGACAATTTGTGTCAGTAAAAATGTCTAAGTGAGAAATGGCTGTGGAAACTCCTTAATGATAACAATCACATCTTAGTTAACTTGGAGTCACATGATGACATGTTGTGTGGTCCTCCCACTATGACTTGAGAAACCATGTAGTTTATTAGGCTACAGATGAAATAAGTTATGAACTTCACAGGGTGGTGAAAGTGCACTTGATGAGCTTGATGCTCCTTTCCAATACATTTTGAGGTTCTTATTCTGGTGACATGATGATCGATGCTTGGTTGCCATTTGACAAATAAAATAATAATCTCATAATTCGGGTAACAACGTTTATTCAACCAGTGGGAGGTTTGTAAATGCCCCCAGGAAAGTCGAACTCTTCATTGAGACAATAATAAACAGCAATCCGTGGGAGAGTTGTGGTGGATATTATAAAATAAGGATCTGCTGGAGTCCAAGTCAAACCAAGATTCTTTATTTCTGAGCTCATAGAGAATAACAGAGTTACACAGCGCACAGTTATGTGGACACACAAACAATTAACATTTTCCATTACAGAGTCTGAACATTTTCATTTCATTAAATCATCAGTGGACAACAATGCAACAAATGCATCACATCCAAATATCACTTGATTATCTGTAGTGCTGGAGGAATGACACACCCAGATAAACACAGAGTTTTAAAAAAGGACAATTTAAAAGAAGGAACCTGATCTTCTTTATATTCAAACTGACAGACTCCATATTCACTTCATGTTTTCTAATAAAAACAAACAAATATATGTTTGAGTATACCCTGTACCATTTAATTTCATCTGGTAAAGACAGGTAAACACATTGTCAGTCAACAATATAAGACAACGGGAGCACTGTGTATGTTCTCTGATGAATTTTAAGTCAATGTGATGTGAAATATCAACATACACGCTAAGAGAAGTAATTTCTTTCTCCTGTGTGGATTCTCTAATGACGTTTAAGTGACTTATGAGTAATATGTTTTCCCAGTCTGAGCTTTTCTAAGCCTTCTCCTTTGTGTGCAGTCTAATGTGTTCTTTCTGGCTTCCTAAATGGGCAAATGGTTTGCAACCTGGGAGGAGTGGTAAGGCTTCTGTCCTGTGTGTATTCTCTCATGTCGTTTCAGCTCCCCTGACTGGATGAAACACTTTGCACATTGGGAGCAGTGGTAAGGCTTCTCTCCAGTGTGTATTCTCTCATGCAGTTTCAGCTCCCACGAACGGACAAAACACTTTCCACATTGGAAGCAGTGGTAAGGCTTCTCTCCTGTGTGTATTCTCTCATGAACTTTCAGGTTTTCTTTCTGGTAGAAACTCTTTCCACACTGGGAGCAGTGGAAAGGCTTCTCTCCTGTGTGTATTCTCTCATGTAGTTTCAGCTCCCCCGACTGGTTGAAACACTTTCCACATTGGAAGCAGTGGTAAGGCTTCTCTCCTGTGTGTATTCTCGCATGAGCTTTCAGGTTTTCTTTCCGGTTGAAACTCTTTCCACACTGGGAGCAGTGGTAAGGCTTCTCTCCTGTGTGTATTCTCTCGTGTTGTTTCAGGTTTACTCTCTGGTTGAAACACTTTCCACACTGGGAGCAGTGGTAAGGCTTCTCTCCTGTGTGTATTCTCTCATGCCGTTTCAGCTTCTCCGACTTGTTGAAACACTTTCCACAGTGGGAGCAGTGGTGTCGTCTTGCTAGTTTGGACGTCCCTGGCTCTGGTTCCTCCGAGTCTGGCCTTTCTCCTGCCAAAGACAGTGTTATTTTTAAATAGAGACCCGAATGAAACCACATGATTAAACAACCTTGCTACGAGGGTAAATTCTAAATCAGATCTCTCAATAACCCGAGGCCAGTTTTAACAATCTTAGTGTGATTTTAAAACAAATGTAGAGCTCCCTGGTAATTACTGATATGTTTACATTACTTATTTTATTCATCCTGTTTTACAAGTCAGAACACAAAAACCTGGACAGTTCTAGGACACTGAAGACACAGACGTCGCTGGATTCCAATTGAACAGGTGGTTCTAAATATATAACTTTCATAGCTGTATGATACAGAATGTGACCTATACACTTCCTTAAACATAAAATAACTAAAGAAGTAATTTTGTGTGGAAGTCCAAAACTTGTTTTTACATCGAAGATACAAAGCACATCAGTAACATCTCCCCGTAGTTGAAAGGGTTCGACACATTGCTGTGTCAGATTTTCAACATTTTGATTATCGCTGATGTCATATTTTTGGTAAATGTTCCTAAAACTGATAGTAACAACAAAAAACAAAAATATAAACGCAACATGTAAAATGTTGGCTGTTTCATGAGCATCACTGTTAGTCACATTTATTCTTTGCCAAGATAATCCATCCACCTGACAGTGTGGCATATCAAGAAACTGATTGAACAGCTTGGTTATTACACAGGTGCACCTTGTGCTGGGGATAATAAAAGGCTACTCGAAAATGTGCAGTTTGTTCACACAACAATGCCACAGGTCTCTGAGGGAGCGGGCAATTGGCATGCTGATTGCAGGAATGTCCACTGGAGCTGTTAGGAAATTTAATGTAAAGTGCCAGTCAAAAGGTTGGACTCACCTACTCATTCAAGGGTTTTTCTTTATTTTTACTATTTTCTACATTGTAGAATAATAAAGACATCAAAATGATTAAAAAACACATGGCATCATGTAGTAACCACAAGTGTTAAATCAAAATATATATTGTATTCTTCAAAAGTTGCCACCCTTGCTTTCTCTCAAACAGCTTCACCTGGAATCCTTTTCCAACAGTCTTGTAGGCATTCCCACATATGCTGAGAACTTGTAGGCCACTTTCCCTTCACCTCTGCGATCCAACTCATCCCAAACCATCTTGATACAATACATTAGATTCAAAGGTACCAAAAAGTACAGTAAAAATTACTTCCATCTCTGGAAAAAAATAAAAAGATAAAATAAAAAACGGTGGGGGATTGTGTAGGCCAGGTCATCTGATGCAGCACTCCATCACTCTCCTACTTGATCAAATAGCTCTTACACAGCCTGGAGGTGCGTTGGGTCATTGTCCTGTTGAAAAACCAATGACAGTGGGACTAAGCCCAAACCAGATGGGATGGCATATAGCTGTGGAAGCCATGCTGGTTAAGTGTGACTTTGATTTATTTATTCATGACATTGTCAACAGCAAAGCATCAGCACACCATCACATCTCCTCCTCCATGCTTCACGGTGGGAACCACACATGCGGAGATAATCTGTTCATCTACTCCGCGTCTCACAAAGACATGACGCTCGGATCCAAAAATCTCAAATTTGGACTCATCAGACCCAAGGACAGATATCCACCGGTCTAATGTCCATTGCTCGTGTTTCTTGGCCCAAGCAAGTCACTTCTTCTTATTGGTGTCCTTTAATAGTGGTTTCCTTGCAGCAATTCGACCATGAAGGCCTGATTCACGCAGTCTCCTCTGAACCGATGATGTTGAGATGTGTCTGTTACTTGAACTTTACATTTACATTTAAGTCATTTAGCAGACGCTCTTATCCAGAGCGACTTACAAATCGGTGAATTCACCTTCTGACATCCAGTGGAACAGCCACTTTACAATAGTGCATCTAAATAATTTAAGGGGGGTGAGAAGGATTACTTTATCCTATCCTAGGTATTCCTTGAAGAGGTGGGGTTTCAGGTGTCTCCGGAAGGTGGTGATTGACTCCCCTGTCCTGGCGTCGTGAGGGAGTTTGTTCCACCATTGGGGGCCAGAGCAGCGAACAGTTTTGACTGGGCTGAGCGGGAACTGTACTTCCTCAGTGGTAGGGAGGCGAGCAGGCCAGAGGTGGATGAACGCAGTGCCCTTGTTTGGGTGTAGGGCCTGATCAGAGCCTGGAGGTACTGCGGTGCCGTTCCCCTCACAGCTCCGTAGGCAAGCACCATGGTCTTGTAGCGGATGCGAGCTTCAACTGGAAGCCAGTGGAGAGAGCGGAGGAGCGGGGTGACGTGAGAGAACTTGGGAAGGTTGAACACCAGACGGGCTGCGGCGTTCTGGATGAGTTGTAGGGGTTTAACCTGTTGATGCTCTGGGGGCGCTATTTCATTTTTGGATGAAAAACGTTCCCATTTAAACAAGATATTTTGTCACAAAAAGATGCTCGACTATGCATATAATTGATAGCTTTCGAAAGAAAACACTCTGACGTGTCCAGAACTACCAAGATATTTTCTGTGCGTGCCCTAGAACGTGAGCTTCAGGCAAAACCAAGATGAGATGGCATCCAGGAAATGAGCAGGATTTTTGAGGCTCTGTTTTCCATTGTCTCCTTATATGGCTGTGAATGCGAGAGGAGTGAGTCAACCCTTTCTGTCGTTTCCCCAAGGTGTCTGCAGCATTGTGACGTATTTGTAGGCAGATCATTGGAAGATTGACCATAAGAGACCACATTTATCAGGTGTCCGCCCGGTGTCCTGCACCGAAATTCCGGTGTCCTGCACCGAAATTGGTGCGCAAAAGTCACCTGCCAGTATTTTTCCATGGGATACAGAGAGGAAAGCAAGCTTCCACGAACTGCATATCAATGAAGAGATATGTGAAAAAACACCTTGAGGATTGATTCCAAACAACGTTTGCCATGTTTCGGTCGATATTATGTAGTTAATCCGGAAAAAGTTTTACGTTGTAGGTGACTGAATTTTCGTTTCGTTTCGGTAGCCAGACGCAATGTAGAAAACGGAACGATTTCTCCTACACACAGACGCTTTCAGGAAAAACTGCGCATTTGGTATGTAACTGAGAGTCTCCTCATTGAAAACATCAGAAGCTCTTCAAAGGTAAATGATTTTATTTATTTGGTTATCTGGTTTTTGTGAAAATGTTGCGTGCTAAATGCTACTCAAAATGCTATGCTAGCTTTGCATACTCTTACACAAATTAGTCAATTTCTATGGTTCAAAAGCATATTTTGAAAATCTGAGATGACAGTGTTGTTAAGAAAAGGCTAAGCTTGAGAGCAGACGCATTATTTTCATTTTATTTGCAATTTTCAGAAATCGTTAACGTTGCGTTATGCTAATGAGCCTGAGGCTTTAGTCACGATCCCGGATCCGGGATGGGGAGTTTCAAGAAGTTAATGGCACAGGCAGGGAGCCCAGCCAACAGCGAGTTGCAGTAATCCAGACGGGAGATGACAAGTGCCTGGATTAGGACCTGCGCCGCTTCCTGTGTGAGGCAGGGTCGTACTCTGCGGATGTTGTAGAGCATGAACCTACAGGAACGGGCCACCGCCTTGATGTTAGTTGAGAACGACAGGGTGTTGTCCAGGATCACGCCAAGGTTCTTAGCGCTCTGGGAGGAGGACACAATGGAGTTGTCAACCGTGATGGCGAGATCATGGAACGGGCAGTCCTTCCCCGGGAGGAAGAGCAGCTCCGTCTTGCCGAGGTTCAGCTTGAGGTGGTGATCCGTCATCCACACTGATATGTCTGCCAGACATGCAGAGATGCGATTCGCCACCTGGTCATCAGAAGGGGGAAAGGAGAAGATTAATTGTGTGTCGTCTGCATAGCAATGATAGGAGAGACCATGTGAGGTTATGACAGAGCCAAGTGACTTGGTGTATAGCGAGAATAGGAGAGGGCCTAGAACAGAGCCCTGGGGGACCCCAGTGGTGAGAGCGCGTGGCGAGGAGACAGATTCTCGCCACGCCACCTGGTAGGAGCGACCTGTCAGGTAGGACGCAATCCAAGCGTGGGCCGCGCCGGAGATGCCCAACTCGGAGAGGGTGGAGAGGAGGATCTGATGGTTCACAGTATCGAAGGCAGCCGATAGGTCTAGAAGGATGAGAGCGAGAGTTAGCTTTAGCAGTGCGGAGCGCCTCCGTGATACAGAGAAGAGCAGTCTCAGTTGAATGACTAGTCTTGAAACCTGACTGATTTGGATCAAGAAGGTCATTCTGAGAGAGATAGCGGGAGAGCTGGCCAAGGACGGCACGTTCAAGGGTTTTGGAGAGAAAAGAAAGAAGGGATACTGGTCTGTAGTTGTTGACATCGGAGGGATCGAGTGTAGGTTTTTTCAGAAGGGGTGCAACTCTCGCTCTCTTGAAGACGGAAGGGACGTGGAGCATTTGTGATGCTTTGTGAAGCATTTATTTTGGCTGCAATTTCTAAGGCTGGTAACTCTAATGAACTTATGCATCAGAAGTAACTCTGGGTCTTCCATTCTTGTGGTGGTCCTTAAAGTAATGATGGACTGTTGTTTCTCTTTGCTTATTTGAGCTGTTCTTGACATAATATGGACTTCGTCTTTTGCCCAATAGGGCTATCTTCTGTATACCACCCCTACCTTGTCACAACACAACTGATTGGCTCAAACACATTAATACCTGTTATGGCTAGGGATTCCGCTTGCGGAACATTTCAACAAAATCCGGTGAAATTGCAGAGTGCAAAATATATATATATATTTTTTAGAAATATTTAACTTTCATGCATTCACAAGTGCAATACCACAAATTAAAGCTTAAGACTCCATAATGTTTCATCATTAGATGCTACAAGGAAGACTCCATAATGTGTCACGAATTCCGTTTCCTGAGTCTGTTTTTTGCCTGTGTTCTGTCCTGGAGTGTTTTTTCCGGCGTCCTGGAACGCACCCTGTCTGGTTGCCGGGCAATGTAGCCAGTTGGGAGTTCTGATTACCCGCACCTGTATCCCATCAGCTATCTGCACACCTGGTCCTGATCATCATCTCTCCTCTTCATAAGACCTGACATCCATTCCCTGCCGGATCGTTAGCCATGAACAGTATGTCGTGCCATAGTATCAGCCTCAAGTTAGATAGAATTTGTTTTGTTGTTTTTTACGTATTGCTTGCCTTAAACTTACCTCCGTTTGTTCTGTCTTCAGTTACTCACCCGGATCATTTACCCCATTCCCGCCTGGTCGTCGGAGAATTCCGCTACCCCATTGGATCCACCTATTTACTCCCATCAACTCACCACCGCTGCCCGCTACGCCACCTGGATATATCTACCCATTCATATTCACTTGTAAATAAATACTCACCTTCTTCCTACTCTCCTTGTCCTGGTCTGCTTCTGGGTTCGATTTTGAAAGAACGTGACAGAACGATCCGGCCAGTGATGAACCCAGCGGACCTGGACTCCGTTTGCCATACAATTACCCAGCAGGAGAAGATGTTGGGACAACACAACACGGCGCTACACGAGATAGCGGGTTCAATCCGGAACTTATCGGATAGATTAACGAGTATCCAGGATCAGCTCAGGTTGCCGGCGGATCATCCACCACCTGTTTCACCCATATCACCTGCCGATTCGGGAGCGGGTTCCTTCCGTGAGCCCAAGGTTCCGACACCGGAGAAGTACGAGGGAGATCTGGGAGGATGCCGTTCATTTCTTTTACAGTGTAGGTTAGTTTTTGATCTGCAGCCCTACTCTTACGTCACAGATAAGTCTAGGACAGCTTTTGTTATTGAGCTGCTGCGTGGCAGAGCTCTGGAATGGGCTTCAGCTGTTTGGGAACGACGGGACACATGCATGACGTCATACGAGGGTTTCACGGCAGAGATGAGAAAGCTTTTTGACCATCCAGTCCGAGGTAAGGACGCAGCTAAACGTTTGTTCTCTCTTCGCCAAGGAGCTCGCCAAGGAGCTCTAATTTGTGTAAGAGTATGCAAAGCTAGCTTAGCATTTTGAGTAGCATTTAGCACGCAACATTTTCACAAAAACCAGATATCCAAATAAATAAAATCATTTACCTTTGAAGAGCTTCGGATGTTTTCAATGAGGAGACTCTCAGTTACATACCAAATGCACAGTTTTTCCTGAAAGCGTCTGTGTGTAGGAGAAATCGTTCCGTTTTCTACATCGCATCTGGCTACCGAAACGAACCGAAAATTCAGTCACCTACAACGTAAAACTTTTTCCGAATTAACTACATAATATCGACCGAAACATGGCAAACGTTGTTTGGAATCAATCCTCAAGGTGTTTTTTCACATATCTCTTCATTGATATATCGTTCGTGGAAGCTTGCATTCTTCTCTAAATTCCATGGAAAAATACTTGCAGCTGACTTTTGCGCACCAATTTTGGCGCAGGACACCGGGCGGACACCTGGTAAATGTGGTCTCTTATGGTCAATCTTCCAATGATCTGCCTACAAATACGTCACAATGCTGCAGACACCTTGGGGAAACGACAGAAAGGACAGACTTACTCCTCTCGCATTCACAGCCATATAAGGAGACAATGGAAAACAGAGCCTCAAAAATCCTGCTCATTTCCTGGATGCCGTCTCATCTTTGTTTTGCCTGAAGCTCACGTTCTAGGGCACGCACAGAAAATATCTTGGTAGTTCTGGACACGTCAGAGTGTTTTCTTTCGAAAGCTATCAATTATATGCATAGTCGAGCATCTTTTTGTGACAAAATATCTTGTTTAAAACGGGAACGTTTTTCATCCAAAAATGAAATAGCGCCCCCAGAGCATCAAGAGGTTAACTAAGGACGAGCGCCAACGTAGACGTGAGACCAACAGCTGCCTCTACTGTGGTAGCTCGGGACATTACATCTCCGTTTGTCCTCAGCGCCCGTTAAACTGCTCGGCTCGTTAAGTTTGGGAGGTTTGTTAGCGAGCCAGTTTCAACCTCTCAAGAGCCCTGTCAGACCTCGTTTTCCTGTTACCCTCATAAATAAGAATCAGAGTTTAGTGATTAACGCTTTCATCGATTCAGGTGCCGATGACAGCTTCATTGATGTCGACTTAGTGGAACAGCTGGGGCTTTCCAAGGAGCAATTACCGGAAGCCATTGAAGCAACCACTCTGAAGGGCAGTAGTCTGGCACGGATCACTATGAGGACTGAACCGGTTAAGATGTTGTTGTCGGGGAATCATTCAGAGGTTATTTCTTTTTCCATTTTGCCTCCCCCCCCATGTTCCTCTGGTTCTTGGATACCCCTGGCTAAGAGAACACAATCCTTCGTTCGATTGGGTGACTGGTAAGGTAACTATTTGGAGCATTGAGTGCCATGCTTACTGCCTCAGGACTGCCTGTTCTCATGCTGTCCCTAGTCGGGTCAGTGAGTCTGCTCCTCCTGATTTGTCCCTGGTTCCTGAAACATATCACGAGTTGGGTGAGGTGTTCAGAAAGCTCAGTCACTTCCTCCCCACCGACCTTATGATTGTACAATTAAGCTGTTCCCTGGAGCTGCCTTTCCCAAGGGACGGTTATACAGTATTTCTCGACCTGAGCGGGAAGCCCTGGAGACCTACATAAAGGAGTCTCTTGCTGCAGGTCTCATTCGTCCCTCGTCATCACCCCTGGGAGCTGGATTTTTTTTTTGTGAGTAAGAAGGATGGCTCTCTTCGACAGTGTATTGATTATCGGGGGTTGAATGATATTACGGTCAAGAACAAGTAGCCTTTGCCCTTGATGAGCTCCGCTTTCGATTCTTTACAGGGTGCTACTGTGTTTACGAAGCTTGATCTACGCAATGCGTATCATCTGGTTCGGATCAAAGAGGAGGACGAGTGGTTGACTGGATTCAATACACCTACGGGACATTTCGAGTACCAGGTGATGCCGTTTGGACTTTCCAACGCTCCAGCAGTGTTCCAAAGTTTGGTGAATGACGTGCTGAGGGATATGATCGGTCTGTTTGTGTTCGTTTACCTGGATGACATCCTGATTTTCTCCACGAGCTTTCCAGCCACATCCAGCATGTTAAGCAGGTCCTGCAGCGGTTATTGGAGAACCGTCTGTTTGTGAAGGCAGAGAAGTGTGATTTTCACGCCCACACTACATCCTTCCTCGGGTACATCATCTCCAGGGGTGAGATCAAGATGGACCAAGAGAAGGTTCGGGATTGGGCCCGGCCCGGTACGAGATTGCAGCTCCAGAGATTCCTGGGATTTGCGAACTTCTATCAGAGGTTTATCCGTGATTACAGCCGGGTGGCCGCCCCTTTAACTGCTCTGACGTCTTGCACCAGAATTTTCTGTTGGACTCCTGAGGCAGACCGAGCATTTCTGAACTTGAAGAGCCGATTCACCAACGCGCCGATTCTCTCTCAACCTGACACTTCCCGTCAGTTTGTTGTTGAGGTGGACGCGTCTGATGTGGGGGTGGGCGCCATCCTGTCTCAGCGTAGCTCCACTGACGGTAAACTCCATCCCTGCGCCTTCTACTCTTGTCGTCTTTCACCAGCTGAGAGAAACTACGATGTGGGTAACCGGGAGCTTCTCGCTGTGAAGCTTGCCTTGGAGGAGTGGTGTCACTTGTTGGAGGGAGCGGAGCAACCGTTTGTGGTCTGGACTGACCACAAGAATCTGGCTTACGTGCAATCGGCTAAACGTCTCAACTCCCGTCAGGCCAGGTGGGCTTTGTTTTTTGGACGCTTCAATTTTTCCCTGGGTCGAAGACCTGGGTCGAAGAACGGCAAAGCGGACGCCTTGTCCCGGATGTTCTCCAAGACGGATGAGAGTGGGGCCAAGACTGAGACGATTCTTCCCCAGAACCTTGTCGTGGGAGCCGTTACATGGAGGATTGAGTAGGATGTGATGGCGGCCCTTCGGACGCAGCCCGGCCCCAGTAACGGTCCACCCGGTCGGTTGTTCGTGCCTGAGTCGGTCCGTTCTGCTGTTCTTCAGTGTTCCCACGCCAGCAAGATAGCTTGTCACCCTGGCGTTGCTCGGACTATGGCCCTACTGCGCAGATGATTTTGGTGGCCTGCCATGGGAGAAGATACCCGGAGGTTTGTTGCCGCATGTCCTGTTTGTGCTCAGAACAAAAGTACCAATCGGCCCAGCTCTGGGCTTCTTCACCCCCTACCTATTCCTCGGCGACCTTGGTCGCATCTGGCCCTGGATTTTGTCACGGGATTGCCCCCTTCTGTTGGGAACACGGTCATTCTGACCATTGTGGACAGATTCAGCAAGTTTGCTCATTTTGTCCCTCTCTCCAAGCTTCCATCTGCCACGGAGACGTCCGAGATCCTGGTTAGGGAGGTTTTCAGGGTCCACGGATTGCCCAGTGACATTGTTTCTGACCGTGGTCCTCAGTTTACCTCTGCTGTCTGGAGATCCTTCTGTTTGGCCATTGGAGCTACAGTCAGTCTCACTTCTGGATTTCACCCACAATCTAATGGTCAGGCGGAGAGAGCCAACCAGAAGATGGAGTCCACGCTGCGTTGTCTTGTCTCCTCTGATCCCACCTCTTGGTCATCACAATTACCCTGGGTCGAGTATGCCCATAATACCCTTCCTTCATCTGCCACTGGGGTGTCCCCCTTCCAATGCCTGTACGGATACCAACCTCCCTTGTTTCCTTCTCAGGAGAGGGATCTTTCGGTTCCTTCTGTCCAGGCCCACATTCGTCGTTGCCACCGGACCTGGCATCGGGCCAGGAAGGTCCTCCTTAGAGTTTCTGACCGGTATCAGATCCAGGCGAATCGTCGCCGTATTCCTGCTCCCGCTTATACCATCGGAGATGAGGTTTGGTTGGCTACACGGGATCTTCCTCTACGGACTGAGTCGAGGAAACTGTCACCGAAGTTCATTGGTCCGTTTGTAGTGGAGAGGATCATTAATCCTGTTGTGGTCCGACTCAAGTTGCCTGCTACATTAAGAGTACATCCCACCTTTCATGTCTCCTGCCTCAAGCCGGTTCTCCTCAGTCCTCTGTTGCCCCCTCCTCCTCGTCCTCATCCTCCTCGGATGATCGGAGGTGGTCCTGTCTACACGGTGCGCCGCATCATGGACTCCAGACGGCGGGGTCGAGGGTTCCAGTATTTAGTGGATTGGGAAGGATATGGTCCTGAGGAGAGGAGTTGGATTCCTCGGCGTCAGATCCTTGATGACCTGCTTCGTAACTTTTACCGCCTCCACCCTGGCGCTGCGGGTAGTCCGCCCGGTGGCGTTCGTCGGAGGGGGGGTACTGTCACGAATCCTGTTTCCTGAGTCGGTTTTTTGCCTGTGTTCTGTCCTGGAGTGTTTTTTCCGGCGTCCTGGAACGCACCCTGTCTGGTTGCCGGGCAATGTAGCCAGTTGGGAGTTGTGATTACCCGCACCTGTATCCCATCAGCTATCTGCACACCTGGTCCTGATCATCATCTCTCCTCTTCATAAGCCCGGACCTGACATCCATTCCCTGCCGGATCGTTAGCCATGAACAGTATGTCGTGCCATAGTATCAGCCTCAAGTTAGATAGAATTTGTTTTGTTGTTTTTTACGTATTGCTTGCCTTAAACTTACCTCCGTTTGTTCTGTCTTCAGTTACTCACCCGGATCATTTACCACATTCCCGCATGGTCGTCGGAGAATTCCGCTACCCCATTGGATCCACCTATTTACTCCCATCAACTCACCACCGCTGCCCGCTACGCCACCTGGATATATCTACCCATTCATATTCACTTCTAAATAAATACTCACCTTCTTCCTACTCTCTTTGTCCTGGTCTGCTTCTGGGTTGGATTTTGAAAGAACGTGACATAATTTTTCATCATTAGATGCTACAGTCCTCCTTTAAGACTTCATGTTTAGAATGTGTCTGGAAGCGCTACTCTATCTATTCTACTCTCATCCTTTCAGTTTTAATAATATTTAATAATAATAATAATGTTATAGGTAATAACTAACTTTAATAACTAGGGTTAATACCTCCCGGGCGCACCAATAAAACAAAAAACCAAAGCTAACTAACTAGAAACTTTCTCTCCAAAGCTGACTTTAATCAAGGTTTTATATGGTCAATTGGTTTCTCTCTTTTCATTGGCAGAATCCTTTTTCAGTGTTATGATATTCATAACATCCATACACACCAGTCTCTCTTCCTGTCAACTAGCAGAACTCTGCTGGTTGTCCTGGTAACAGATACCAGTCCACCTTCCTGTCAACTAACAGAACTCTGCTGGTTGCCCTGGTAACAGACACCAGTCTCTCTTCCAGTCAACGAACAGTACTCTGCTGGTTGTCCTGGTAACAGACACCAGTCTCTCTTCCTGTCAACTAACAGAACTCTGCTGGTTGTCCTGGTAACAGATACCACTCCATCTTCCTTTCAACTAACAGAACTCTGCTGGTTATCCTGGTAAGAGATACCGGTGGGCAGATCTATTGTATTTGTTCAAACTAAACTACAGCACTTACTTTGATGTGTCAAATCTGATCCTTTCCTCTCTTCTCCTCCTCTCACAGTTCCACTCAGCCCCATTGTTTTCCTGCAGTCCACCAGCAGCACAGACAACCTCTTCATACCCAGCAGTAAGGTGCTACCAGGAGAGGCACGATACAGGGACTCCGGGAGGGAGGAAGGGCTAGCGTTGTCCTGGTAACCATAAAGAGGGGACACAGACGCACATCATTATGGATGCTGATGTCACTGTTGTCATAAACTGCTTTACAGAAACCCAGCCCAGACCCAGATAGAGCAAGCTGTATGCTAGACCAGACCAAGCTGTACCATCTGGTGTTCTGATCTGGAGAGACTCTTCTCTGCCTCGTCAGCATCAGGATGTTGAGGCTCCCCAGAGGATCCACCATAGTCATGTCTCTCTCCTGTGTTAATGAGAACATCAAAATGAGTAGTAAACTTATAACCGTCTAATAAAATCATAGGGTCTTACAAGAGGCATGAATATGTCCCTTTGATATTTTAAGTAGAGATTATGCTTCAATATTGCATTTTAAAAGCCTGTTATTCTAGATGAGGGGAACTTTAATGTAGACCACATGGAGAATTCAATGCATTGAATTGAAAAGTCCCTCAAATATATGAACCAATGGCAGATTGACCCTTTAACAATTCCTACAGTACTAAACAACATATTCAAGTGTAGAACTTCAGTAGAATGCCACTTTAAAACCACACATTAGTTCAACAACGGCATAGTTTGTGTCCCTGTTTAAGACAGTACTCACTGATGTTAATCTGATATTCTGTCTCTTCTTTCACTCCCAAAACGTCTTCCCCCTTCACCTTTATTGAGATAGCATCCTCTTCCTCTCTAAACGGTTCTTTCTCTATCACTATAACAGCCTCCTCTTCCTCCTTTTTCATTCTAAAAGGTTCTTTCTCTTCTTTCACTGTAACCTCATCCTCTTCTTCAATGTTCAGCGCCAGAACTTCTTTCTCCAAACAGCAGTCCTCCTCTTCTATAGCAGGGGAGTAGTTTAATGAACTCATGGTCAGGGATGTTAGCTAGCTAGTTAGCATTAGCGACTAGCCTAGTGCTAGGCTCAGCATCAATCTTTAACAAGTTTGCAAATTCGGTTACAGTTAACCAGTTAATACGTCAACAGAACTGTGTTTAAAACACTGAGATTAGATAATGTACATTAAGATGGTCTAAAGCGTCAATCTTTCACTTTTATATTGGCTAGCAAGCTACCGACGTGGTTGAAAGAGTTGCCGCGTTGTTGTTCTTGAAGAAGCGTCCCGTCCAGTCCATTACACGTCACGAAAGAAGCATCACCTGAAAGACGCTCGTCGCCATCTGCTGACTGGAGTGGGTAACGCAGTTTGGAAACAATAGTTACTACACTTTTTGTATTGGAAAGAACGTCATAATAATTTAACAATAAGCTGATATATTTTCTCTGACTTCTTCCAACTAATTCTTTCCGGTACATAGAATCATAATATGAATATGTAGATGATGCATAAATACTTCTATGAATAGGTAGTGTGTTAATACACATTTTCCCTGTTCATTTTTCACAATCGTTTTTGTCTAGATGTGACCATACTATTCCCTTAAAGCGACGCTCTATAAGATACAAATCATCCTGTAAACAACAGAACAAATGCATCACATGCAAATAGCACTTGATTATCTGTAGTGCTGTACACTGGGTAGACAAAACATTAAGAACAGCTGCTCCTTCCATGACATAGACTGACAAGGAGAATCCAGGCCAAAGCTGTGATCCCTTACTGATGTCACTGATGTTAAATCCACTTCAATCAGTGTAGATGAAGGGGAGGAGGCCGGTTAAATAAGGATTGTTATGCCTTGAGACATGGCCAGTGCCGTTTAAGATGAGGGAGGACCATTTTGTTTTTCATGGGCATGGCCTTATTTCTACTACATGTAGATGTAGTAGATGTTGTATGACATGTTGGATGACTGTCATTCATATTCCATTCACCCTGTTCAACGTAACAGCGATAGGTCTAGGATACTACATTATACTCACATTTTCCCTATACCCATCATGAGGTAGCTACAACCTAGTCAATGAATGAAAGTTTACAACGTAGGTGCACACAGGTTGAGAGAAATTTAAGGTGACAGACAGTGACATCGTCAATGAAATTTTGCGCAAATAAAATCTACAATGACAAGTCACTGGTGTCTGACAACGTGGATGGACAATTGAGGATAATAGCGGCCGATATTGCCATTCCTATTTGCCTTGTCTTTAATTTAAGCCTACTAGAAAGTGTGTTCCCTCAGGCCTGGAGGGAAGCTAAAGTCATTCCACTACCCAAGAATAGTAAAGCTCCCTTTACTGGCTTAAATAGCTGACCAATCAGCCTGTTACCAACCCTTACAATTTTGGGAAAAAAATATTTGACCAGATACAATGCTATTTTACAGTAAACAAATATAGACTTTTAGCTTATAGGGAAGTTCATTCAACAAGCACAGCACTTGCAAATGACTGATTGGCTGAGCAAAATTGATGATAAAAATATTGTTGGGGCTGTTTTGTTAGACTTCGGTGCGGCATTTGACATTATCGATCATAGTCTGTTGCTGACAAAAACGTATGGCTTTACACCCCCTGCTATATTGTGGATAAAGAGTTTTTCTTTTAAAATGTAACCTTTATTTAACTAGGCAAGTCAGTTAAGAACAAATTATTTTTTTCAATGACGACCTACGACTGCCTTGTTCAGGGGCAGAACGACAGAGTTTTTTACCTTGTCAACTCAGGGATTCGATCCAGCAATCTTTCGGTTACTGGCCTACCGCTCTAACCACTAGGCTACCTGCCGCCCCAGAGCTACAAAATCAAGTTTGAATCAGGAATACCCCAGGGCAGCTGTTTGGCACCTACTTTTTTCAATCTTTACCAACAACACGCCAATAACATTTGAGTAAAGCCAGTGAGTCTATGTATGCGGATGACTCAACACCGTACACGTCAGCTACTACAGCGACTGAAATGACTGCAACACTTAACATAGAGCTGCAGTTAGTTTCAGAATGGGTGTCAAGGAATAAGTTAGTCCTAAATATTTCTGATTACCTTAAAACCTCTTGGTGTTAGGGGGCAGTATTTTCATTTTTGTGAAAAAACGTCCCCGTTTTAAATGGGAAAAGATGCTAGAATATGCATATAATTGACAGCTTTGGATAGAGAACACTCTAACGTTTCCAAAACTGTAAAGATATTGTCTGTGAGTATAACAGAACTGATGTTGCAGGCGAAAGCCTGAGAAAAATCCAATCCGGAAGTGCCCCAGGTTTTGAAAGCGCTGCGTTCCAATGACTCCCTATATGGCTTTGAATATACCATCAACGAGCCTACGCTTTCTACGTATTCCCCAAGGTGTCTACAGCATTGTGACGTAGTTTTACGCATTTCTGTTGAAGAATAGCCATATGGGGGCGCATTGCGTAAGTGGTCACATGGTGGCTCCGAGAGAGATTCTCGCGTAAAGTGCAGAGGTAGCCATTACTCTAATAGGTCCTAGAGAAAAAGGAATTGTCCCGACGGATATATTATCAAATAGATATTAGAAAAACACCTTGAGGATTGATTCTAAACAACGTTTGCCATGTTTTTGTCGATATTATGGAGCTAATTTGGAATATTTTTCGGAGTTGTGACCGATATTTCCGGGCGATTTCTCAGCCAAACGTGAAGGACAAACGGAGCTATTTCGCCTACAAAAATAATCTTTTGGGAAAATATGAACTTTGGCTGTCTACCTGGGAGTCTCGTGAGTGAAAACATCCGAAGTTCATCAAAGGTAAACGATTTAATTTGATTGCTTTTCTGATTTCCGTGACAAGTTTGCCTGCTGCTAGCAAGGCATAATGCTATGCTAGGCTATGATAAACTTACACAGATGCTTGTCTAGCGTTGGCTGTAAAGCATATTTTGAAAATCTGAGATGACAGGGTGATTAACAAAAGGCGAAGCTGTGTTGCAATATATTTCCCTTGTGATTTTCATGAATAGGAATATTTTCTAGGAAGATTTATGTCCGTTGCGTTATGCTAATTGGTGTCAGATGATGATAACGGTCCCGTTCACTGGCTGGGTGTCACTACAGGTTAAGTTACATGGCCTACTATGCTAATTCTGTAGCGGTATTGTTCGAGGGGGCTAAAGAAATATTTTGTTGGTGCGCCAGGCAGGTATTAACCCTAGTTATTAAAGTTAGTTATTACCTATTATAACATTATTATTTTTAAATATTATTAAAACCGAAAGGATGAGAGTTGAATAGATAGAGTAGCGCTTCCAGACACATTCTAAACATGATGGAGTCTTAAAGGAGGACTGTAACATCTAATGATGAAACATTATGGAGTCTTAAAGGAGGACTGTAACAGCTAATGATGAAGCATTATAGATTCTTAAAGGAGGACTGTAGCATCTAATGATGAAACATTATGGAGTCTTAAAGGAGGACTGAAGCACCTAATTATGAAACATTATAGATTCTTAAAGGAGGACTGTTGCACCTAATGATTAAACATTATGGAGTCTTAAAGGAGGTCTGTAACATCTCATGATGAAACATTATGGAGTCTTAAAGGAGGACTGTAGCATCTAATGATGAAACATTATGGAGTCTTAAAGGAGGACTGTAGCATCTAATGATGAAACATTATGGAGTCTTAAAGGAGGACTGTAGCATCATGAGGTAGTTATCGGGAATTCATTTCAATTAACATGTGTGCCCTTTTAGAAGTTCAGTTGTGGAATTTCTTTCCTTATAACCTGTTTGAGAGGGGGCAGTATTTTCACGTCTGGATGAAAAGCTTTCCCAAAGTAAATTACCTGCTACCTGCCCAGAAGCTGGATATGAATATAATTGGTAGGTTTGGATAGAAAACACTCTAAGGTTTCTAAAACTGTTACAATAATGTCTGTGAGTATAACTTTGGTTGTTGAGGGGACTCTGTTTTCAAATGGTTTTGTGTGGCACTTTTCTGTGCTAACCAAGCTGTTCAATCAGCTTCTTGATATGCCACACCTGTCAGGTGGATGGATTATCTTGGCAAAGAATAAATGTTGACGAACAGTGATGCTCATGAAACATCCAACACTTTACATGTTGCATTTATATTTTTGTTTTTTGTTGTTACTATCAGTTTTAGGAACATTTACCCAAAATATGACATCAGCGATAATCAAAATGTTGAAAATCTGTGAATGTCTAAATAAGAAATTGGTCCATTTAAACAGCAATGTGTCGAACCCTTTCAACAACGGGGAGATGTTACTGATGTGCTTTGTATCTGCGACGTAAAAACAAGTTTTGGACTTCCACACAAAATTACTTCTTTAGTTATTTTATGTTTAAGGAAGTGTGTAGGTCACATTCTGTATCATACAGCTATGAATGTTATATATTTAGAACCACCTGTTCAATTGGAATCCAGCGACGTCTGTGTCTTCAGTGTCCTAGAACTGTCCAGGTTTTTGTGTTCTGACTTGTAAAACAGGATGAATAAAATAAGTAATGTAAACATATCAGTAATTACCAGGAAGCTCTACATTTGTTTTAAAATCACACTAAGATTGTTAAAACTGGCCTCGGGTTATTGAGAGATCTGATTTAGGATTTACCCTCGTAGCAAGGTTGTTTTATCATGTGGTTTCATTCGGGTCTCTATTTAAAAATAACACTGTCTTTGGCAGGAGAAAGACCAGACTCGGAGGAACCAGAGCCAGGGACGTCCAAACCAGCAAGACGACACCAGTGCTCCCACTGTGGAAAGAGTTGTAACCGGTTATGTGACCTGAAAGCTCATGAGAGAATAACCGGAGAGAAGCCTTACCACTGCTCCCCGGAAAGCAACCTGAAAGCTCATGAGAGAATACACACAGGAGAGAAGCCTTACCACTGCTCCCAATGTGTGGAAAGCAAACCTGTTTCAACCAGCTCCCAGTGTGGAAAGTGTTTCAAACAGCTGAAACAACATGAGAGAATACACACAGGAGAGAAGCCTTACCACTGCTCCCAGTGTGGAAAGTGTTTCTGTCAGAATCAGGGAGGGCTCCCAGTGTGGAAAGTGTTTCATCCGAAAAAAACAAACCTGAAAGCTCATGAGAGAAGAAACAACTGAGAGAAACAACCACTGCTCCCAGTGTGGAAAGTGTTTCATACACTGAAACATGAGAGAGAAGCCTTACCACTGCTCCCAATGTGGGTTTCAAAAGTCGGGGGAGCTGAAACAACATGAGAGAATACACACAGGAGAGAAGCCTTACCACTGCTCCCAATGTGGAAAGTGGGAGCTGAAACAACATGAGAGAATACACACAGGGAGAAGCCTTACCACTGCACCCAGTGTGGAAAGAGTTTCATCCCACCTGAAAGCATGAGAGAATTCCACTGCTCCCAATGTGGAAAGTGTTTTCAACATGAGAGAATACACACAGGAGAGAAGCCTTACCACTGCTCCCAGTGTGGAAAAAGTTTCAAACATTCAGGGGGATCTGAAACGACATGAGAGAATACACACAGGAGAGAAGCCTTACCACTGCTCCCAATGTGGAAAGTGTTTTCTGAAACAACATGAGAGAATACACACAGGAGAGAAGCCTTACCACTGCTCCCAGTGTGGAAAGTGTTTCTGAAACATGAAACATGAGAGAATACACACAGGAGAGAAGCCTTACCACTGCTCCCAATGTGGAAAGTGTTTCAACCAGTCGGGGGAACTGAAACAACATGAGAGAATACACACAGGAGAGAAGCCTTACCACTGCTCCCAATGTGGAAAGTGTTTCAACCAGAGAGGAAACCTGAAACAACATGAGAGACTACACACAGGGCAGAAGCCTTACCACTCCTCCCAGGGTGCAAACCATTTGCCCATCACAGTGCTCCCGTTGTCTTATATTGTTGACTGACAATGTGTTTACCTGTCTTTACCATATGAAATTAAATGGTACAGGGTATACTCAAACATATATTTGTTTGTTTTTATTAGAAAACATGAAGTGAATATGGAGTCTGTCAGTTTGAATATAAAGAAGATCAGGTTCCTTCTTTTAAACTGTCCTTTTTTAAAACTCTTTGTGTGTTTATCTGGGTGTGTCATTCCTCCAGCACTACAGATAATCAAGTGATATTTGAATGTAATGCATTAGTTCCATTGTTGACATCTGCATTGTAGCCCACTGATGATTTAATGAAATGAAAATGTTCAGACTGTAATGGAAAATGTTAATTGTTTGTGTGTCCACATAACTGAGTATGTGACTAACCTTGTGAAACTGTCCTATTATAATCTCCTGTTCTTGGGACTATCATTCTGTGTTGCAAACCAATTTGCACCTGCATCCTTGTATGAATAAAGTCCCACCCAGGAACAGGAAACTATAAAGATATGTGCTAATCACTCAATGCTTCAGGCATTCAGACTGTCTACACTGCGCTGTGTAACTCTGTTATTCTCTCTGAGCTCAGAAATAAAGAATCTTGGTTTGACTTGGACTCCAGCAGATCCTTATTTTATAATATCCACCACAACTCTCCCAAGGATTGCTGTTTATCATTGTCTCAAAGAAGAGTTCCTCGTTCCACTTTCCTGGGGGAATTTACAAGCCTCCCACTGATTGAATAAACATTGTTTCCACAGGTAACATTTTGTGTTTCAACCTAAATCCAATGACTGGTAACAACAACTAAATCCAATGACAGGTAAAATTTTGTGTTTCACCCAACTTGCAACCGATATCCAATGACAGGTAACATTTTGTGTTTCACCCAACTTGCAACCTAAATCCAATGACAGGTGACATTTTGTGTTAATTTCGTGTTGAATTCACTTTCGTTGACGAATCAAAGAAATGTAAATAGAAACTAGATGTTGAACTGATGTCTGTGCCCAGTGGGCTGGTTTGAATAAGCAGCAGGTGTTGGATCAATATCCACCTTAGTAGCTAAGTTTCCATGTAATTTGAGACAGATTTTCATGTGAATATTCTCAAATCTGCATAAAACAATATATACATTTTCCCACCAGAAATGTTTCTATCAAACAGACTTATTGCAGATTAAAGGCTTTGCGTGACAAATAACTAACTTTTGCTGTTAAATTCCCAATGGTTTCCATCGCATTTTCAACTCTACTGATGGTTTAACAAAACTGTTGCATTATATAGCAAAAATTATCTTGTCCCGTGCACTGTAGCCAGGCTTTCACAGATACAGTGTTGGTAGGCTACCTACATGATGAGATTATTATGGATGAGAGCGATATTATTTTATTTGTCAAATGGCAGCTAAGCATTGATCATCATGTCACCAGAATAAGAACCTCAAAATGTATTGGAAAGGAGCTTCAAGCTCATCACGTGCACTTTCACCACCCTGTGAAGTTCATAACTTATTTCATCTGTAGCCTAATAAACTACATGGGTTCCCAAGTCGTAGTGGGAGGACACACAACATATCACGTGACTCCAAGTTAACTGAGATGTGATGGTTATTATATACATATTTGCTCATAAAGGAGTTTCCACCTCAATTTCTCGCTTATACATTTTTACTGACACAAAAAGTCCCCACCATGTCAAACGAACTAACAAATAGTTTGTCGGCTTTTATAAAATTGTTCAGGCATAACCTGTTTCCATCAGCCCGGTCATTACTTTAGAAATGGTTGGATCAATATCCACCTTCATGATGTGGATGAAGCCTGATTTGGAATGTCTGAGTAGTTCTATATGATGTCATAATACACCCCTCTGATAATCAAGTGATATTTGGAATGTCTGAGTTGTTCTAGCTGATGTCATAATACACCCCTCTGATAGTGATACATTTGCTCCATTGTTTCCATGTCAGTTGGTTTCCCACTCTGATGATTTATATCTGACAGAGGGGCTTTAAATGAATAGTATGGTGACATCTTAGTGTGTCTTGAAGTAAATAGGATTATTAATCATAAACTCCTATAGCTACAATACACTGCAGCTTTGACATCAAGAAGAGAATGGGCTGATGGGTGGTGGTGCTACTCTATAGGTAACGCTGTTCAATATGAATGTTCAATACACACAATAGGTTGGTTATGGAGGTGATGTACCACATTCAAAGTCCTGCAATAAGAGCTAAGAGACTAATATTTTTGTAAACTATACATAGTTGTATTCTGTGGTTGTCACTGAGTTGGCTGATATCCCATTTTATAGGGTCACTCCACAGTTAAGGCTGTACAGTGCATATACAAAGTCTACACTTTGCTCCTTTCATATTTCTTTTGATCCTGATAAACTCACCAGTCCCTGCCGGTGACAAGCATACCCATAACATGATGCTGCCACCACAATACTTAATGTGTGGTCTATCTCCAGGTCATCAGACTGTTAAATAGTCACCTCTAGCCGGCCTCCGCCCAGTACCCTGCCCTGAACTTAGTCACTGTTACTAGCCGTCTACCACCCAGTACTCCACCCTGTATTCTAGTAAAGGCTCATCCTATATAACTACTGCTGTACACACCTTTTATATTCATATACGGTCCATAATGTCTAGACACACCGTCATATACATTGTTTACCAACTGTATATATTTATATTCCAGACTCTGACATTCCTCGTTCTACCATTTCTATATTTCTAAATCCTTATAAGAAACTGTAGGGAAAATCAGTAGGTCGCACAAATGACTATTTCTAAACAACGATAATAGACAATTAGAATGGGAGGGGTTTCTTATATTATCTTTACTTACTCTGTGAAGAGACTCCAGGGATGGAGATGAAGGCTGTAGGAATGAAGATCAGACAGTGAAGAGACTCCAGGGGTGGTGATGAAGGCTGTAGGAATGAAGATCAGACAGTGAAGAGACTCCAGGGGCGGTGATGAAGACTGTAGGAATGAAGATCAGACAGTGAAGAGACTCCAGGGATGGTGATGAAGGCTGTAGGAATGAAGATCAGACAGTGAAGAGACTCCAGTGATGAAGACTGTAGGAATGAAGATCAGACAGCAATACTGGTCCTGTGGTCAGGTGGGGGAGGGGTCGATCCAGACAATGATTGTGAGGAAGCATGCGGGGAACAGGCTCCTTTCTACTACCATTCTGGGGTCTGGATACATGCCAACAAAGACTACAACTGCTTCAAACAATGGGAGTGGCTACCATTGACCATCACACTTTCTTTCATAACCAGGAAGCCCATGTTGAGCCATCAGTGTTATCACTATGGAAGAGGGAGCATTCAGCATTCATCCAGTCTCTCAGAAAACCATGTTGAGCCATCAGTGTTCTCATGATGGAAGAGGGAGCAGGAAGCCGTCATCCAGGGACAAGGACAAAGGTGCAGCACTGGTGTTAGTAGCTGATGACAGAAGTGACTGCCTGGACACACAGCAAAGTTTGACGCGATCAGTGTTGTTGAGCAGAGAATCAACCAGATTCTCAGTCAGAGAATCAACCAGGTTGTTGAGAACAATGAGAACAAGCACATCTGTGAGCTTTATGCATTATAACATTGATTGACTAAATAGCGATAGACAGATGGGTAAGGGGAGAAAGAGAGAATGACCACTTGGGAGAGATGAGGATCCCGGTGCCACCACCCCGCTGACCAGAAGCTCTCGGGGTGTGCGAGAACACGTGGGCGGATGAAGAGAGATCTTCTCTGCAGATCCTGTCAAGATCTGTCAGGTTGGATGGAGAGCGTCACTGCGCAGCAATTTTCAGGATTTCTTCAGAGTTGTTCGATCGGGTTCAAATCCGGGCTCTGGCTGGGCCACTCAAGGACATTCAGAGACTTGTCCCAAAGCCACTTCTATGTTGTCTTCGCTGTGTGCTTAGGGTCGTTGTCCTGTTGGAAGGTGAACCTTTGCCCCAGTCTGAGGTCCTGAGTGCTCTTGAGCAGGTTTTCATCAATTATCTCTCTGTACTTTGCTCCATACATCTTTCCCTCGATCCTGACTAGTCTCCCAGTCCCTGCCGCTGAAAAATATCCCCAATAACACCATGATATTGCCATCACCACGATTCACCATAGGGATGGTGCCTGGTTTCCTCCAGACCTGATGCTTGGCATTCAGGCCAAAGTGTTTAATCTTGGTTTCATCAGATCAGAGAATCTTGTTTCTCATGGTCTGAGAGTCCTTTAGGTGCCTTTTGGCAAACTCCAAACAGACTTTATTTTGCCTTTTACTGAGAAGTGGCTTCCGTCTGGCCACTCTACCAAAAAGGTCAAATTGGTGGAGTGCTGCAGAGATGGTTGTCCTTCTGGAAGGCCATCGGCCCTGTCCCAGTGGGGTCTCCTCCCCCAATTGTTAAAGTTTGGCTTTTTAGATGAAACCATACTAAATATAATCACGTCACCAAATAATTTATTAAAACATACTATTTTGCATCCTCCTCTGGGTACATTGACTTCAATACAAAACCTAGGAGGATTATGGTTCTCAAGGCTTCCATAGACTTACACAGTTAATATGACAACTTCCGGAGGACATCCTCCAACCCATCAGAGCTCTTGCAGCATGAACTGACATGATGTCCAACCAATGAAAGGATCAGAGAATGTATCTACTACTGAAAGCATAAGCTACAGCGAGCTAGCACTGCAGTGCATAACATGTGGTGAGTCTTTGACTAAAAGAGAGAAAAATACAATAGTTGAACAGTTTTGAACAAATTATTTCATTCCAAAATGAAGTAGAAGCGAGAGAGAGATATTTCATCATTTATTTTCCACTTTCAAGTTTCACTTACTTAGCTAGCAAATGCAGCTATCTAGTTTAGTCTACTCAAACACCCTGCTCAAACAGAGGGATGCTATGTTAGCTAGCTGGCTATGACTATCCAACACAACTCTGGAACTCTTCCTAGTCATCGTAAGCTTTTGGTTTTACTAATTTATTGCCACTGGGACCCGCCAAGGTAAATACTAAACTGCTTACTGACTGTACACTGTAACGTTACTACATGATTGTAGCAGGTTTACTAAAGAGTTAGTTCTATTAGCTCTGTAGACTATGATGTTATTTTAGCTAATATGGTGACAACAATGTAAGCTGTGTGTAGCAGTTATGAAATGGTTTGGCTTGGAAAGATTTTTTCTCCTGGTGACATACAGCAGATGTGCTGTGCATTGAAGTACAGAAACAAAGGGAGAAGGTGATAAGAGGAGAGCACATAGATGCAAGAAGGAATACAACGTGTCTGTAATGAAAGTGAACTGTGTTTATGCATGATCAGGGGTGTATTCATTCCGCCGATTCTGTTGACAAATGTTTAAATGGAACAAAACGGGGATAAACATACCTGAATTTGTCCAGTGATATCTCTATTTCAGCTAGATGCAGGCGAGAGTGTGCAAGGCAGTATTGAATGTGTCACTGTCTGTCTATGTGTCACTGTCTGTCATCGCAAAATTCTCTCGACCTGTGTGAACCTACATTCTAAACTTTCATTCATAGGCTCGGTTGCTACCTCATGATGGGTATAGGGACAATTGGAGTATCATGTAGTAGCCTAAACATATTGCTGTTACATTGAACAGGGTGAGGGACATATGAATGACAGTCATGATTATGCTGTAATAGAATTAAGGCCATGCTCATGAAAAAACAAATCGTCCTGCCTCATCTTAAACGGCACAAAACACCACTGTTTGGGTGGTGGACCACTCTTGGTACACATGGGAAATTGTTGAGCTGAAAAACCCAGCAGCATTGCAGTTCTTGACACAAACCGGTGCGCCTGGCACCTACTACCATACACCGTGCAAAGTAACTTAAATATTTTGTCTTCCCCATTAACTCTCTAAATGGCACACATGCACAATCCATGTCTCATGTCTCAAGGCTTAAAAATCCTTATTTAACCTGTCTCCCCCCTTCATCTACACGGATTGAGGTGGATTTAACGAGTGACATCAGTAAGGGATCATAGCTTTAGCCTGGATTCACCTCGTCTTTCTAAGTCATGGAAGGAGCAGCTGTTCTTAATGTTTTGTCTACCCAGTGTATAGCACTCCAGATAATCAAGTGCTATTTGCATGTGATGCATTTGTTCTGTTGTTTACAGGATGATTTGTATCTTATAGAGCGTGGCTTTAAGGGAATAGTATGGTCACATGTAGATAAAAAAAGAATGTGAAAAATTAACAGTGAAAATGTATATCAACACACTACCTATTCATATAAGTATTTATTAATCATCTACATATTCATATTGAGCTTCTACATCTGTGTACAGGAACGTATTATTTGGAAGAGAAAATGTATCAGCTTATTGTTAAACAATTATGACGTTCTTTCAAATACAAAAAGTGTAGTAACTATTGTTTCCAAACTGCGTTACCCACTCCAGTCAGCAGATGGCGACGAGCGTCTTTCAGTTGACTCTTCTTGCGTGACGTATATTTAACTGGACGGGACGCTTCTTCAGGAACAACAAGGCCCCAACTCTTTCAACCACGTCGGTAGCTTGCTAGCCAACATAAAACTGAAAGATTGACGTTTTAGACCATGTTAATGTACATTAGCTAATCTCAGTGTTTTAAACAAGTTTCGGTTGACGTATCAACTGGTTCAATTTGCAAACGTGTTAAAGATTGATACTGAGCCTAGCACTAGGCTAGACGCTAATGCTAGCTAGCGAGATAACATCCCTGACCATGAGCTCACGAAACTACTCCTCCCTTGCTAATGAAGAGGGGGTCTGCTGTTTGGAGAAAGAATCATTCAGAATGAAAAAGGAGGAAGAGGAGGCTGTTATAGTGAAAGAAGAGAAAGAACCGTTTAGAGAGGAAGATGATGCTATCTCAATAAAGGTGAAGGAGGAAGACGTTTTGGGGGTGAAAGAGGAAGAGACAGAATATCAGATTACCACCAGTGAGTACTGTCTTCAACAGGGACACAAACTATGCCGTTGTTGAACTAATGTGGTTTTAAAGGGGCATTCTACTGAAGTTCTACACTTGAATATGTTGTTCAGTACTGTATAAATTGTTAAAGGTTCGATCTGCAATTTGTTCATATATTTTAGGGACTTTTCAATTAGATGTATTGAATTTTCCATGTGGTCTATATTGAAGTTTCCCTCATCTAATATAACAGGCTTTTAAAATTCTATATTGGTGCATATTTTCTACTTAAAATAACAAAGGGACGCAAAAGCGACCCATTTCGTGGAACGACCCTTTCACATTTGCATCACAAACACTATTTTAGGAAATCATGATGAAAGTGGCCATTTTAGACATATTCATGCCTCTTGTAAGACTCTATGATTGCAATAGATGGTCATAAGTTTACCATCTGTTTGATGTTCTCATTCACACAGGAGAGACACATGACTATGGTGGATCCTCTGGGGAGCCTCAACAACATCCTAATGCTGACGAGGCAGAGAAGAGTCTCTCCAGATCAGAACACCAGATGGTACAGCTTGGTCTGGTCTAGCATACAGCTTGCTCTTTCTGGGTCTGGGCTGGGTTTCTGGAAATCACTTCATGACAACAGTGACATCAGCATCCATAATGATGTGCGTCTGTGTCCCCTCTTTATGGTTACCAGGACAACACTAGCCCTTCCTCCCTCCTGGAGTCCACGTGTCATGCCTCTCCTGTTAGCACCTTACTGCTGGGTATGAAGAGGTTGTCTGTGCTGCTGGTGGACTGCAGGAAAACAATGGGGCTGAGTGGAACTGTGGGAGGAGGAGAAGAGAAGAAAGGATCAGATTTGACTCAAAGTAAGTGCTGTAGTTCAGTTTGAACAAATAAATAGATCTATTCATTGGTATCTGTTACCAGGACTACCAGCACTGTTCTGTTAGTTGACAGGAAGATAGACTGGTGTATATGGAAGTTATGAATATCATAACACTGAAAAAGGATTCTGCCAATGAAAAGAGAGAAACCAATAGACCATATAAAACCTTGATGAAAGAAAAGTTTCAAGATGATCCATCGTAAGGTGCTTGTTTTACAAAAACTTTTCCTTAAAACATTATGGATGTTACATTGCCTGTCCCAGTCAACCCCCCTATCTTTACAAGACTGTAGAACAGGCAAACTAAACTCAAGACTTTGGTCATTAATTAACTGGTACTGAAGAAAAGCTGTGATCAGGCTGCCTACTGAAACAAAAGCTTCAAACTGTAACTGGTGCCGTCAACCTGGTTATCAATCAACCTACCAGGGTAGTGACAAACAGTAGAGGAATGAAATCATCAACATGGTTTGATCATATCTTTACTAATGCTGCAGAAATGGGTTTTAAAGCAGTATCCAGATCCATCAGATGTAGTGATCACAATATAATAGCCATGTCTAGGAAAACCACCGTTCCAAAGGCTGGGCCTAATATTGTGTATAAGAGGTCATGCAATTTTTTGTAGTGATTCCTATGTTGTTGATGTAAATAATATTTGTTGGTCCGTGGTGTGTAATGATGAGCAACCAGACGCTGCCCTTGACACATTTGAAACTGCTTATCCCAGTTACTAATAAGCAGCACCCATTAAGAAAATGACTGTAAAAACTGTTAAATCCACGTGGATTGATGAGGAATTACAAAATGGTGAAGAGGGAGGCAAAAGAGATGGCAAATAGGTCTGGCTGAATAACTGATTGGCAAACCAATTGTAACGCTCAATGAGTGAATGGGTGTGGAGTCAGGCGCAGAGAGCAAAGGATACGGGGATAAACACGCTTTAATGTCCAACCAAAAAAGGTACAAATGGTAACACCAAACATAGGCGTAAATAAACTCCATTTAAGTACACTCTGGTAAAATATCTGGACAGCGAAAAAAACACAAAAAAACACGAACACCTCTCACAAACAGAAGTGGGCGAAACGAACTTAACACCACCCTAACAACCAAACAATGAACAGGTGAAAACAATTAGACAAAACCAAACGAAAAAGGAAAAAGGGATCGGTGGCAGCTAGTAGACCGCCGAGCGCCACCCGAATGGGAAGGGGAGCCACCTTCGGTAATATTCGTGACACCTATTGCAAATTGAGATATGTGACTAAACTCAATATAAAGAAGAAACTACACTATGAAACAAAGATAAATGACATGAAGAATGATAGTAAAAATCTTTGGAGCATCTTCAATGAAATTTTGCGCGAATAAAATCAGCAATGACATGTTGTCATGGTGTCTGACAACGTGGATGGACACCAGAGCTACCTGTCTAACAGCACAGTGTTCTTTAATGGGAGCCTGTACAACAAAATCAAGTTTGAATCAGGAATTCCCCAGGGCAGCTGTTTGGCACCTTCTTTTTTCAATCTTTACCAACAGCATGCCAATGACATTTAAGTAAAGCCAGTGTGTCTATGTATGCGGATGACTCAACACTGTACACGTCAGCTACTAAAGCGACTGAAATGACTGCAACACTTAACATAGAGCAACAGTTAGTTTCAGAATGGGTGGCAAGGAACAAGTTTGTCCTAAATATTTCTGATTACCTTAAGTTACATTGCCTACTATGCTAATTCTGTAGCGATATTGTTAGAGGGGGTATTGTTAGTATTGTTTTAGTATTATAGTATTGTTAGAGGGGGGTAAATATAAAGATTTTGTTGGTGCACCAGGCAGGTATTAACCCTAGTTATTGAAGTTAGTTATTACCTATTATAACATTATTATTATTAAATATTATTAAAACCGAAAGGATGAGAGTTGAATAGATAGAGTAGCGCTTCCAGACACATTCTAAACATTATGGAGTCTTTGGAGGACTGTAGCAGCTAATGATGAAACATTATGGACTTAAAGGAGGACTGTAACATCGGCGATGATGAAACATTATGGAGTCTTAAAGAGCTATTTAGCATACAAAAATAATCATTTTGGGAAAAAAGAACTGTAGCATCTAATGATGAAACATTATGGAGTCATCATCAAAGGAGGATTTATTTGATTCTAATGATGAAACAGTTTGCCTGGGTCTTAAAGCTATGAGGCTGATAAAGCATCTAATGATTGGCATGTAAGCATATTTTGAAAATCTGGATGACAGGGTGATGAACAAAATCTAAGCTGATGAAACATTATGGAGTCTTGAATAGGAAGACTGTAGCATTTATTTGATGAAACATTATGTCAGATCTGATAAGGAGGACTGTAGCATCTGATGATGAAACATTATGGAGTCTTAAAGGAGGACTGTAGCATCTAATGATGAAACATTATGGAGTCTCCAAAAGGAGAACTGTAGCATCTAATGATGAAACATTATGGAGTCTTAAAGGAGGACTGTAGCATCTAATGATGAAACATTATGGGGTCTTAAAGGAGAACTGTAGCATCTAATGATGAAGCATTATGGAGTCTTAAAGGAGGACTGGAGCATCTAATGATGAAACATTATGGAGTCTTAAAGGAGGACTGTAGCATCTAATGATGAAACATTATGGAGTCTTAAAGGAGGACTGTAGCATCTAATGATGATACATTATGGAGTCTTAAAGGAGGACTGTAGCATCTAATGATGAAACATTATGGAGTCTTAAAGGAGGACTGTAGCATCTAATGATGAAACATTATGGAGTCTTAAAGGAGGACTGTAGCATCTAATTTTGAAACATTATGGAGTCTTAAAGGAGGACTGTAGCATCTAATGATGAAACATTATGGAGTCTTAAGCTTTAATTTGTGGTATTGCACTTGTGAATGCATGAAAGTGATGTTGTCGAAATGTTCCGCTAGCGGAATCCCTAGCCATAACAGGTTTTAATGTGTTTGAACCAATCAGTTGTGTTGTGACAAGGTAGGGGTGGTATACAGAAGATAGCCCTATTGGGTAATAGACGAAGTCCATATTATGTCAAGAACAGCTCAAATAAGCGAAGAGAAACAACAGTCCATCATTACTTTAAGGACCACCACAAGAATGGAAGATCCAGAGTTACTTCTGATGCATAAGTTCATTAGAGTTACCAGCCTTAGAAATTGCAGCCCAAATAAATGCTTCACAAAGTTCAAGTAACAGACACATCTCAACATCATCGGTTCAGAGGAGACTGCGTGAATCAGGCCTTCATGGTTGAATTGCTTCAAGGAAACCACTACTGAAGGACACCAATAATAAGAAGAGACTTGCTTGGGCCAAGAAACACGAGCAATGGACATTAGACCGGTGGATATCTGTCCTTGGGTCTGATGAGTCCAAATTTGAGATTTTTGGATCCGAGCGTCGTGTCTTTGTGAGACGAGGAGTAGATGAACAGATTATCTCCGCATGTGTGGTTCCCACCGTGAAGCATGGAGGAGGAGATGTGATGGTGTGCGGGTGTTTTCCTGTTGACAATGTCATGAATAAATAAATCAAAGTCACACTTAACCAGCATGGGTTCCACAGCATTCTACAGCTATATGCCATCCCATCTGGTTTGGGCTTAGTCCCACTGTCATTTGTTTTTCAACAGGACAATGACCCAACACACCTCCAGGCTGTGTAAGAGCTATTTGATCAAGTAGGAGAGTGATGGAGTGCTGCATCAGATGACCTGACCTACACAATCCCCCACCGTTTTTTATTTTATCTTTTTTTTTTTTTGGTCCACATCTCCAGAGATGGAAGTAATTTTTACTGTACTTTTTGGTACCTTTGAATCTAATGTATTGTATCAAGATGGTTTGGGATGAGTTGGATCGCAGAGGTGAAGGGAAAGCAGCCTACAAGTTCTCAGCATATGTGGGAACTCCTACAAGACTGTTGGAAAAGAATTCCAGGTGAAGCTGTTTGAGAGAAAGCAAGGGTGGCAACTTTTGAAGAATAAAATATATATTTTGATTTAACACTTGTGGTTACTACATGATTCCATGAATCCATAAAGAAACCCTTGAATGAGTAGGTGAGTCCAACCTTTTGACTGGTACTGTACATTAAATTTCCTAACAGCTCCAGTGGACATTCCTGCAATCAGCATGCCAATTGCCCGCTCCCTCAGAGACCTGTGGCATTGTTGTGTGAACAAACTGCACATTTTCGAGTAGCCTTTTATTATCCCCAGCACAAGGTGCACCTGTGTAATAACCAAGCTGTTCAATCAGCTTCTTGATATGCCACACCTGTCAGGTGAATGGATTATCTTGGCAAAGAATAAATGTTGACTAACAGTGATGCTCATGAGACATCCAACACTTTACATGTTGCGTTTATATTTTTGTTTTTTGTTGTTACTATCAGTTTTAGAAACATTTACCCAAAATATGACATCAGCGATAATCAAAATGTTGAAAATCTGTGAATGTCTAAATAAGAAATTGGTCCATTTAAACAGCAATGTGTCGAACCCTTTCAACAACGGGGAGATGTTACTGATGTGCTTTGTATCTTCGACGTAAAAACAAGTTTTGGACTTCCACACAAAATTACTTCTTTAGTTATTTTATGTTTAAGGAAGTGTGTAGGTCACATTCTGTATCATACAGCTATGAATGTTATATATTTAGAAACACCTGTTCAATTGGAATCCAGCGACGTCTGTGTCTTCAGTGTCCTAGAACTGTCCAGGTTTTTGTGTTCTGACTTGTAAAACAGGATGAATAAAATAAGTAATATAAACATAGCAGTAATTACCAGGAAGCTCTACATTTGTTTTAAAATCATACTAAGATTGTTAAAACTGGCCTCGGGTTATTGAGAGATCTGATTTAGGATTTACCGTTGTAGCAAGGTTGTTTTATCACGTGGTTTCATCTGGGTCTCTATTTAAAAATAACACTGTCTTTGGCAGGAGAAAGGCCAGAGGAACCAGAGCCAGGGACGTCCAAACCAGCAAGACGACATCAGTGCTCCCACTGTGGAAAGAGTTTTAACCAGAAAGCACACCTGAAAGCTCATGAGAGAATACACACAGGGGAGAAGCCTTACCAGTGCTCCCAGTGTGGACAGTGTTTCAACCAAAAAGCACACCTGAAACAACACGAGATAATACACACAGGGGAGAAGCCTTACCACTGCTCCCAGTGTGGAAAGTGTTTCAAACGGCCTTGTCATCTGAAACAGCATGAGAGAATACACACAGGAGAGAAGCTTACCACTGCTCCCAGTGTGGAAAGTGTTTCAAACGGCCTTGTCATCTGAAACAGCATGAGAGAATATACACAGGAGAGAAGCCTTACCACTGCTCCCAATGTGGAAATTGTTGTAACGGGTTAAGGGACCTGAAACAACATGAGATAATACACACAGGGGAGAAGCTTTACCACTGCTCCCAGTGTGGAAAGTGTTTCACCAAGAGAGGACTCCTGAAACGGCACGAGAGAGAACACACAGGAGAGAAGCCTTACCACTGCTCCCAGTGTGGAAAGTGTTTCAACCATTCAGGGGAGTTGATACGACATGAGAGAGTACACACAGGAGAGAAGCCTTACCACTGCTCCTTATGTGGAAAGCGTTTCAACCAGTCGGGGGAGCTGAAACAGCACGAGAGAATACACACAGGGGAGAAGCCTTACCACTGCTCCCAGTGTGGAAGGAGTTTTACTGGTTTAGGGACCCTGAGACACCACGAGAGAATACACACAGGAGAGAAGCCTTACCACTGCTCCCAATGTGGAAAGCGCTTCAACCATTTGGGGGAGCTGAAACAGCATGAGAGAATACACACAGGGGAAAAGCCTTACCACTGCTCCCAGTGTGGAAAGTGTTTCGGCCTTTCAGGGACGCTGAAACGACATGAGAGAATACACACAGGAGAGAAGCCTTACTACTGCTCCCAATGTGGACAGGGTTGTAGTGCGTTATGGCACCTGAAACAACACGAGAGAACACACACGGGGAGAAGCTTTACCACTGCTCCCAGTGTGGAAAGAATCAGGGACGTTGAAACGACATGAGAGAATACACACAGGGCCTGAAGCCTTACCACTCCTCCCAGGGTGCAAAGCTTTTGCCCATTTAGGAAGCCTTAAAGAACACATTAGACTGCACACAGAGGAGAAGGCTTAGAAAAGCTCAGACTGTGGGAAAACATATTACTCATAACAGTCACTTAAACGTCATTAGAGAATAGAGAAATTACTTCTCTTAGCGTGTATATTGATATACATCACATTGACTTAAAATTCATCAGAGAACATACACAGTGCTCCCGTTGTCTTATATTGTTGACTGACAATGTGTTTACCTGTCTTTACCAGATGAATTTAAATGGTACAGGGTGTACTCAAACATATATTTTTTGTTTTTATTAGAAAACATGAATTGAATATGGAGTCTGTCAGTTTGAATATAGAGTAGATCAGAATCCATGTGTTTAAATGGTCCTTTTTTAAACTCTTTGTGTGTGTTTATATGGGTGTGTCATTCCTCCAGCACGACAGATAATCAAGTGATATTTGGATGTGATGCATTTGTTCCATTGTTGACATTTGCATTGTAGCCCACTGATGATTTAATGAAATGAAAATGTTCAGACTCTGTAATGGAAAATGTTAATTGTTTGTGTGTCCACATAACTGAGTATGTGACTAACCTTGTGAAACTGTCCTATTATAAGCTCCTGTTCTTGGGACTATCATCCTGTGTTGCAAACCAATTTGCACCTGTGTCCTTGTATGAATAAAGTCCCTCACAGTAACACGAAACTATAAAGATATGTGCTAATCACTCAATGCTTCAGGAATTCAGACTGTCTACACTGCACTGTGTAACTCTGTTATTCTCTCTGAGCTCAGAAATAAAGAGACTTGGTTTGACTTGGACTCCAGCAGATCCTTATTTTATAATAGCCTCCACATTGACTATGTACTGGTACCCCCTGTACATAGCCTCCACATTGACTCTCTGGTACCCCTGGTCCACATTGACTCCTGTATATAGCCTCCACATTGACTCTGTACTGGTACCCCTGCATATAGCCTCCACATATGACTGTACTGGTACCCCTGTATATAGCCTCCACATTGCTTGACTCTGTACTGGTAACCCTTGTATATAGCCTCCACTATGACTCTCTACGGTACCTCCTATATATAGCCTCCACATTGACTCTGTACTGGTACCCCTGTATATAGCCTCCACATTGACTCTGTACTGGTACCCCCTGTATATAGCCTCCACATTGACTCTGTACTGGTACCCTGTATATAGCCTCCACATTGACTCTGTACTGGTACCTCCTGTATATAGCCTCCACATTGACTCTGTACTGGTACCCCTGTATATAGCCTCCACATTGACTCTGTACTGGTACCCCCTGTATATAGCCTCCACATTGACTCTGTACTGGTACCTCCTGTATATAGCCTCCACATTGACTCTGTACTGGTAACCCTGTATATAGCCTCCACATTGACTCTGTACTGGTACCCCCTGTATACAGCCTCCACATTGACTCTGTACTGGTACCCCCTGTATATAGCCTCCACATTGACTCTGTACTGGTAACCTTGTATACAGCCTCCACATTGACTCTGTACTGGTACCCCCTGTATATAGCCTCCACATTGACTCTGTACCGGTACCCCCTGTATATAGCCTCCACATTGACTCTGTACCGGTACCCCCTGTATATAGCCTCCACATTGACTCTGTACTGGTACCTCCTGTATATAGACTCCACATTGACTCTGTACTGGTAACCCTGTATATAGCCTCCACATTGACTCTGTACTGGTAACCCTGTATACAGCCTCCACTATGACTCTCTGCTGTACCGGTACCTCCTGTATATAGCCTCCACATTGACTCTGTACTGGTACCTCCTGTATATAGCCTCCACATTGACTCTGTACTGGTACCCCCTGTATACAGCCTCCACATTGACTCTGTACTGGTAACCCTGTATATAGCCTCCACATTGACTCTGTACTGGTACCCCCTGTATAAAGCCTCCACATTGACTCTGTACTGGTACCCCCTGTATAAAGCCTCCACATTGACTCTGTACTGGTACCCCCTGTATAAAGCCTCCACATTGACTCTGTACTGGTACCCCCTGTATATAGCCTCCACATTGACTCTGTACTGGTACCTCCTGTATATAGCCTCCACATTGACTCTGTACTGGTACCCCCTGTATATAACCTCCACATTGACTCTGTACTGGTAACCCTGTATATAGCCTCCACATTGACTCTGTACTGGTACCCCCTGTATATAGCCCCCACATTGACTCTGTACTGGTAACCCTGTATACAGCCTCCACATTGACTCTGTACTGGTAACCCTGTATACAGCCTCCACATTGACTCTGTACTGGTACCCCCTGTATATAGCCTCCACATTGACTCTGTACTGGTACCCCCTGTATACAGCCTCCACATTGACTCTGTACTGGTACCCCCTGTATATAGCCTCCACATTGACTCTGTACTGGTACCCCCTGTATATAGCCTCCACATTGACACTGTACTGGTACCTCCTGTATATAGCCTCCACATTGACTCTACTGGTACCCCTGTATATAGCCTCCACATTGACTTTGTACTGGTACCCCCTGTATATAGCCTCCACATTGACTCTGTACTGGTATATAGCGTCCACATTGACTCTGTCCTTGTACCTCCTGTTTATAGCGTCCACATTAACTCTGTACTGGTACCCCGTTTATAGCATCAACATTGACTCTGTACTGGTACCCCCTGTATAAAGCCTCCACATTGACTCTGTACTGGTACCTCCTGTATATAGCCTCCACATTGACTCTGTACTGGTACCTCCTAAATATAGCGTCCACATTGACTCTGTACTGGTACCTCCTGTATATAGCCTCCACATTGACTCTGTACTGGTACCCCCTGTACATATGCTCCACATTGACTCTGTACTGGTACCCCCTGTACATAGCCTCCACATTGACTCTGTACTGGTACCTCCTGTATATAGCCTCCACATTGACTCTGTACTGGTACCTCCTGTATACAGCCTCCACATTGACTCTGTACTGGTACCTCCTGTATATAGCCTCCACATTGACTCTGTACTGGTACCTCCTGTATATAGCCTCCACATTGACTCTGTACTTATACCTCCAGAATACAGCCTCCACATTGACTCTGTACTGGTACCTCCTGTATATAGCCTCCACATTGACTCTGTACTGGTACCTCCTGTATACAGCCTCCACATTGACTCTGTACTGGTACCTCCTGTATATAGCCTCCACATTGACTCTGTACTGGTACCTCCTGTATATAGCCTCCACATTGACTCTGTACTGGTACCTCCTGTATACAGCCTCCACATTGACTCTGTACTGGTACCCCCTGTATATAGCCTCCACATTGACTCTGTACTGGTAACCCTGTATACAGCCTCCACATTGACTCTGTACTGGTACCTCTGTATATAGCCTCCACATTGACTCTGTATATAGCCTCCACATTGACTCTGTACTGGTACCCCTGTATATAGCCTCCACATTGACTCTGTACTGGTACCCCCTGTATATAGCCTCCACATTGAATCTGTACTAGTACCCCTGTATATAGCCTCCACATTGACTCTGTACTGGTACCCCCCTGTATATAGCCTCCACATTGACTCTGTACTGGTACCCCCTGTATACAGCCTCCACATTGACTCTGTACTGGTACCCCCTGTATATAGCCTCCACATTGACTCTGTACTGGTACCCCCTCCACATTGACACTATAAAGCCTGTATATAGCCTCCACATTGACTCTGTACTGGTACCCCTGTATAAAGCCTCCACATTGACTCTGTACTGGTACCTCCTGTATATAGCCTCCACATTGACACTGTACTGGTACCTCCTGTATATAGCCTCCACATTGACTCTGTACTGGTACCCCCTGTATATAGCCTCCACATTGACTCTGTACTGGTACCTCCTGTATATAGCCTCCACATTGACTCTGTACTGGTACCTCCTGTATATAGCCTCCACATTAACTCTGTACTGGTACCACTCTATATAGCCTCCACATTGACTCTGTACTGGTACCTCCTGTATATAGCCTCCACATTGACTCTGTACTGGTACCCCCTGTATATAGCCTCCACATTGACTCTGTACTGGTACCCCCTGTATATAGCCTCCACATTGACTCTGTACTGGTACCTCCTGTATATAGCCTCCACATTGACTCTGTACTGGTACCTCCTGTATATAGCCTCCACATTACATTTAAGTCATTTAGCAGACGCTCTTATCCAGAGCGACTTACAAATTGGTGAATTCACCTTCTGACATCAGTTCCTTGAAGAGGTGGGGTTTCAGGTGTCTCCGGAAGGTGGTGATTGACTCCGCTGTCCTGGCGTCGTGAGGGAGTTTGTTCCACCATTGGGGGGCCAGAGCAGCGAACAGTTTTGACTGGGCTGAGCGGGAACTGTACTTCCTCAGTGGTAGGGAGGCGAGCAGGCCAGAGGTGGATGAACGCAGTGCCCTTGTTTGGGTGTAGGGCCTGATCAGAGCCTGGAGGTACTGCGGTGCCGTTCCCCTCACAGCTCCGTAGGCAAGCACCATGGTCTTGTAGCGGATGCGAGCTTCAACTGGAAGCCAGTGGAGAGAGCGGAGGAGCGGGGTGACGTGAGAGAACTTGGGAAGGTTGAACACCAGACGGGCTGCGGCGTTCTGGATGAGTTGTAGGGGTTTAATGGCACAGGCAGGGAGCCCAGCCAACAGCGAGTTGCAGTAATCCAGACGGGAGATGACAAGTGCCTGGATTAGGACCTGCGCCGCTTCCTGTGTGAGGCAGGGTCGTACTCTGCGGATGTTGTAGAGCATGAACCTACAGGAACGGGCCACCGCCTTGATGTTAGTTGAGAACGACAGGGTGTTGTCCAGGATCACGCCAAGGTTCTTAGCGCTCTGGGAGGAGGACACAATGGAGTTGTCAACCGTGATGGCGAGATCATGGAACGGGCAGTCCTTCCCCGGGAGGAAGAGCAGCTCCGTCTTGCCGAGGTTCAGCTTGAGGTGGTGATCCGTCATCCACACTGATATGTCTGCCAGACATGCAGAGATGCGATTCGCCACCTGGTCATCAGAAGGGGGAAAGGAGAAGATTAATTGTGTGTTGTCTGCATAGCAATGATAGGAGAGACCATGTGAGGTTATGACAGAGCCAAGTGACTTGGTGTATAGCGAGAATAGGAGAGGGCCTAGAACAGAGCCCTGGGGGACACCACTGTATACAGCCTCCACATAGACTCTGTACTGTACATTCTATATACTTTCGGCCCGTCATTGGACACTGTGCTATCTAACCTCCAAACAAGCTTCGATGCCATACAACGCTCCTTCCGTGGCCTCCAACTGCTCTTAAACGCTAGTAAAACCAAGTGCATGCTTTTCAACCGATTGCTGCCTGCACCCGCATGCCCGACTAGCATCACCACACTGGATGGTTCCGACCTTGAATATGTGGACACCTATAAGTACCTGGGTGTCTGGCTGGACTGCAAACTCTCCTTCCAGACCCATATCAAACATCTCCAATCAAAAATCAAATCAAGAGTCGGCTTTCTATTCCGTAACAAAGCCTCCTTCACTCACGCTGCCAAGCTTACCCTAGTAAAACTGAGTATCCTACCGATCCTCGACTTCGGCGATGTCATCTACAAAATTGCTTCCAACACTCTTCTCAGCAAACTGGATGCAGTTTATCACAGTGCCATCCGTTTTGTCACTAAAGCACCTTATACTACCCACCACTGCGACTTGTATGCTCTAGTCGGCTGGCCCTCGCTACATATTCGTCGCAAGACCCACTGGCTCCAGGTCGTCTACAAGGCCATGCTAGGTAAAGCTCCGCCTTATCTCAGTTCACTGGTCACGATGGCAACACCCATCTGTAGCACGCGCTCCAGCAGGTGTATCTCACTGATCATCCCTAAAGCCAACACCTCATTCGGCCGCCTTTCGTTCCAGTACTCTGCTGCCTGTGACTGGAACGAATTGCAAAAATCGCTGAAGTTGGAGACCTTTATCTCCCTCACCAACTTCGAACATCAGCTATCTGAGCAGCTAACCGATCGCTGCAGCTGTACAGAATCTATTGGTAAATAGCCCATCCATTTTCACCTACCTCATCCCCACAGTTTTTATTTATTTACTTTTCTGCTCTTTTGCACACCAATATCTCTACATGTACATGATCATTTTTCATTCCAGTGTTAATCTGCAATATTGTAATTATTTGCCTACCTCCTCATGCCTTTTGCACACATTGTATATAGACTCCCATTTTTTTCTACTGTGTTATTGACTTGTTAATTGTTTACTCCATGTGTAACTCTGTGTTGTCTGTTCACACTGCTATGCTTTATCTTGGCCAGGTCGCAGTTGTAAATGAGAACTTAAATAAAGGTGAAATAAAAAATAAGTAAATAAAACTGGTACCTCCTGTATATAACCTCCACATTGACTCTGTTGCCATGGTATAGTTTTTTTATTGTGTAACGTTTTTTCTTACCTCTTATTTTTCTTAACTACATTGTTGGTTAAGGGCTTGTCAGTAAGAATTTCACGGTAATGTCTACACCTGTTGTGGCTTTGTAGCGTAGCTTTAAGGGAATAGTATGATCTACATATTCATATTACGCTTCTACGTCTGTGTACAGGAATGTATTAGTTGTAAGACGTAAGAGAAAATATTTCAGCTCATTGTTAAATAATTATGACGTTCTTTCCAATACAACGTGTCGTGACTATTGTTTCCAAACTGCGTTACCCACTCCAGTCAGCAGATGGCGATGGCGTCTTTCAGGTGATGCTTCTTGTGTGACGTATAATGGACTGGACGGGACGCTTCTTCGGGAACAACAACACGGATACTATTTCAACCACCTCGATAGCTTGCTGGACAAGGTAAAACTGAAACATTGACGTTTTAGGACATGTTAATGTACATTAGCTAATCGCAGTGTATAAAACACATTTCAGTTGACGTTAACTTTAACCTAATTTGCTTGTTCAAGTTGCAAATGTGTTAAAGATTGATTCTGAGCCTAGCACTAGGCTAATGCTAAGGCTAAGCTTGCTAACTAGCTAGCTAACATCCCTGACCATGAGCTCATTAAACTACTCATCCCCTGCTGAAGAAGATGATGTCTGCTGTACGGAGAAAGAAGCTCTGGCGCTGAACATTGTCGTGAAAGACGAAGAGGAGGATATTACAGTGGAAGGAGAGAAAGATGCTCTGGCGCTTTACATTGTCGTGAAAGACGAAGAGGAGGAGGATATTACAGTGAAAGGAGAGAAAGAACCTTTCAGAATGGAAGAGGAGGAAGAAGAGGCTGTTATAGGGAAAGAAGAGAAAGCATCCTCTTCCTCTCTAAAAGGTTCTATCTCAGTAAAGGTGAAGGAGGAAGAGGTTTTGGGAGTGAAAGAGGAGGAGACAGAACATCAGATTAACACCAGTGAGTACTGTCTTAAAAACAGGGGCACAAACTATGCAGTTGTTGAACTAATGTGTGGTTTTTAAGGGGCATTCTACTTAAGTTCTTCACTTCAATGCGATGTTCAGTACTATATAAATTGTTAAAGGGTCAATCTGCCATTGCTACATATATTTTTGGGACTGTTAAATGAGATTTAATTATATATAACAGGCTTTCAAAATGTAATAATGGAGCATAATTTATACTTAAAATATCAAAGGGACACAAAAGGCATCCAATTAATTTAGAGATATTAATGCCTCTGATAAGACCCTATGACTGTAATAGACAGTAATAATTGATGATGGTAATAAGTTCACCATCTGTTTGATGTTCTCGTTCAAACAGGAGAGAGACATGACTATTGTGGATCCTCTGGGGAGCCTCAACAACATCCTGATGCTGACGAGACAGAGAAGAGTCTCTCCAGAACAGAACACCAGATGGTACAGCTTGGTCTGGTCTAGCATACAGCTTGGTCTGGTCTAGCATACAGCTTGGTCTGGTCTAGCATACAGCTTGGTCTGGTCTAGCATACAGCTTGGTCTGGCCTAGCATACTTGGCTACATACAGCTTGGTCTGGCCTCATACAGCAGCATACAGCTTGGTCTGGTCTAGCATACAGCTTGGTCTGGTCTAGCATACAGCTTGGTCTGTCTAGTCTGGTCTAGCATACAGCTTGGTCTGGTCTAGCATACAGCTTGGTCTGGTCTAGCATACAGCTTGGTCTGGTCTAGCGTACAGCTTGGTCTGGTCTAGCATACAGCTTGGTCTGGTCTAGCATACAGCTTGGTCTGGTCTAGCATACAGCTTGGTCTGGCCTAGCATACAGCTTGGTCTGGTCTAGCATACAGCTTGGTCTGGTCTAGCATACAGCTTGGTCTGGTCTAGCATACAGCTTGGTCTGGTCTAGCATACAGCTTGGTCTGGTCTAGCATACAGTCTGGTCTAGCATACAGCTTGGTCTGTCTAGTCTGGTCCTAGCATACAGCTTGGTCTGGTCTAGCATACAGCTTGGTCTGGTCTAGCATACAGCTTGGTCTGGTCTAGCATACAGCTTGGTCTGGTCTAGCATACAGCTTGGTCTGGTCTAGCATACAGCTTGGTCTGGTCTAGCATACAGCTTGGTCTGGTCTAGCATACAGCTTGGTCTGGCCTAGCAGCTTGGTCTGGTCTAGCAGCTTGGTCTGGTCTAGCATACAGCTTGGTCTGGTCTAGCATACAGCTTGGTCTGGTCTAGCATACAGCTTGGTCTGGTCTAGCATACAGCTTGGTCTGGTCTAGCATCTGGTCTGGTCTAGCATACAGCTTGGTCTAGCATGGTCTGGTCTAGCATACAGCTTGGTCTGGTCTAGCATACAGCTTGGTCTGGTCTAGCATACAGCTTGGTCTGGTCTAGCATACAGCTTGTCTCTCTCTGGGTCTGGGATGGGTTTCTGTAAAGCACTTCATGACAACAGTGACATCAGCATCCATAATGATATGTGTCTGTGTCCCCTCTTTATGGTTACCAGGACAACGCTAGCCCTTCCTCCTCCCGGAGTCCCCGTGTCGTGCCTCTCCCGGTAGCACGTTACTGCTGGGTATGAAGAGGTTGTCTGTGCTGCTGGTGGACTACAGGAAAACAACGGGGCTGAGTGGAACTGTGAGAGGAGGAGAAGAGAAGAAAGGATCAGATTTGACACACCAAAGTAAGTGCTGTAGTTTAGTTTGAACAAATTAAATAGATCTGCCATCTAGTATGTTACCAGGACAACCAGCAGAGGTCTGTTAGTTGACAGGAAGATGGACTGGTATCTGTTACCAGGTATATTTCCACCACAGTAGACAGAGTTCTGTTAGTTGTGTTAGGTTCTAAATAAACAAACAGAGTAAATAAACTCAGGGACGGTTAGTAAAGCTTAAACCAAGTTTAAATCACCCATTGGGTCTTACAGCTGCATGAGACAAGCAACCTATTCACACCAGCGCTGGCATTTAACACTTCCAAGGCTGAGTCTCCTCCTCACATATGGTCAGACCAATACCTCTCTGTTGCTCGGCAGAACTGTAGTGATGACTGTTCTTTCTCACTTCATCTGACCTCATCCTCGAATTCCTTAATCCTCCCTAACTCAGAGCTGTCCTGTTGACTCGTACCGGTCTGTGACCCCACCCCTCCTTTCCATATGATCCCTGATGTCAATAACATGTTCTGACAGTATTTATACGTCCGGCACCTTCTCTCTCTCTCTCTCTCTCCCGCCGTGACATCATTAAGGATGTTTGAAGTTTATAGGTCAAAACCCATCAGTTGACATGAAGATAGACTGCAAAAATATTTCCTTCAAATCATGATGGATGTTACATTGCCAGTCCCATTTCCTTAAAATCATGATGGATGTTACATTGCCTGTCCCATTTCCTTAAAATCATGATGGATGTTACATTGCCTGTCCCATTTCCTTAAAATCATGATGGATGTTACATTGCCTGTCCCATTTCCTTAAAATCATGATGGATGTTACATTGCCTGTCCCATTTCCTTAAAATCATGATGGATGTTACCACGCCTGTCCCATTTCCTTAAAATCATGATGGATGTTACCACGCCTGTCCCATTTCCTTAAAATCATGATGGATGTTACCACGCCTGTCCCATTTCCTTAAAATCATGATGGATGTTACCACGCCTGTCCCATTTCCTTAAAATCATGATGGATGTCACATTGCCTGTCCCATTTCCTTAAAATCATGATGGATGTTACATTGCCTGTCCCATTTCCTTAAAATCATGATGGATGTTACATTGCCTGTCCCATTTCCTTAAAATCATGATGGATGTTACATATATCGTTTGAGCCAATCAGTTGTGTTGTGACAAGACACTTATGTGGTGTATAGAAACATCAAGTCCATATTATGGCAAGAACAGCTCAAATAAGCAAAGAGAAACGACAGTCCATCATTACTTTTAAGACATGAAGGTCAATCAGGAAAATTAGTGACTTCAGTGAAAGTCTCTTCAAGTACAGTCGCAAAAACAATCAGGCGCTATGATGAAACTGGCTCTCATGAGGACCTCCACAGGAAAGGAAGACCCAGAGTTACCTCTGCTGCGAAGGATCATTTTCAACCAGCTTCATTACCAGAGTTACCAGCCTTCAGAAATTGCAGCCCAAATAAATGCTTCATAGAGTTCAAGGAACAGAACTTTCTCAACAATCAATTCTGTTCAGAGGAGACTGCATGAATCAGGCCTTCATGGTCAAATTGCTGCAAAGAAACCACTACTAAAGGACACCAATAATAAGAAGACTTGCTTGGGCCAAGAAACTCGAGCAATGGACATTAGACCGGTGGATATCTGTCCTTGGGTCTGATGAGTCCAAATTTGCGATTTTTGGGTTCCAACCGCCATGTCTTTGTGAGACGCAGAGTAGAATGATCTCTGCATGCGTGGTTCCCACCGTGAAGCATGGAGGAGGAGGTGTGGGGGTGCTTTGCTGGTGACACTGTCAATGATTTTTAGAATTCATTGTACACTTAACCAGGTTGGCTACTACAGCGATACACCACCCTGTCTGGTTTTGGCTTAGTGGGACTATCATTTGTTTTTCAATGGGACAATGACCCAAAACACACCTCCAGGCTGTGTAAGGGCAATTTGACCAACGAGAGTGATCGAATGCTGCATCAGATGTCTTGGCCTCCACAATCACCCAACCTTAACCCATTTGAGATGGTTTGGGATGAGTTGGACCGCAGAGTGAAGGAAAGCAACCAGTGCTTAACATATGTAGGAACTCCTTCAAGACTGTTAGAAAAAGCATTTCAGGTGAAGCTGGTTGAGAGAATGCCAAGAGCATGCAAAGCTCAAGGCAAAGGGTGGCTACTTTGAATAATCTCAAATATAAAATATACTTTGATTTGCTTAACACTTTTTTGGTTTCTACATGATTCTGTATGTGTTACTTCATAGTTTTGATGTCTTCACCATTATTCTACAATGTGGGAAATAGCAAAAAAGAAAAACCCTTGAATGAGGAGGTATGTCCAACTTTTGACTGGTACTATATACAGTGGAGGTCAGAAGTTTACATACAACTTAGCCAAATACATTTAAACTCAGTTTTTCACAATTCCTGACATTTAATCTTATTCCTGACATTTAATCTTAGTAAAAATTCCCTGGTTTAGGTCCGTTAACATCACTGTTACGCCTCTATGAGGAGGAAACGCAACACCCTGCTACAACGCAACGTGAAGCGAAAGAGGTCTGGGACTGTAGCTGTGAGTAAGGATGACAAAAGGCAGAGAATTGACCATTTACTAGGAATTTATTCCTTCACACATAATATGGGGGAAAGGGGGCTGGATGGAACCAAAGCAAAGAAATTAAGTATCAATGCCCCCTCTCCTATCTTACCTGCCTAACCACTACTTACCTAACCTCTCCTATCTTACCTGCCTAACTAACTACTTACCCTAACCTCTCCTATCTTACCTGCCTAACCACTACTTACCTAACCTCTCCTATCTTACCTGCCTAACCACTACTTACCTAACCTCTCCTATCTTACCTGCCTAACCACTACTTACCTAACCTCTCCTATCTTACCTGCCTAACCACTACTTACCTAACCTCTCCTATCTTACCTGCCTAACCACTACTTACCTAACCTCTCCTATCTTACCTGCCTAACCACTACTTACCTAACCTCTCCTATCTTACCTGCCTAACCACTACTTACCTAACCTCTCCTATCTTACCTGCCTAACCACTACTTACCTAACCTCTCCTATCTTACCTGCCTAACCACTACTTACCTAACCTACCCTCTCCTATCTTACCTGCCTAACCACTACTTAACTAACCTCTCCTATCTTACCTGCCTAACCACTACTTACCTAACCTCTCCTATCTTACCTGCCTAACCACTACTTAACTAACCTCTCCTATCTTACCTGCCTAACCACTACTTAACTAACCTCTCCTATCTTACCTGCCTAACCACTACTTACCTAACCTCTCCTATCTTACCTGCCTAACCACTACTTAACTAACCTCTCCTATCTTACCTGCCAACAAAAAGTTGTTTATAATAATATATATTTTAATCTGCCCCAAATATTTCATTCTTTTTACTTTACCCGAAATATCATGACATTAGTGATTAGTCAAAATGTTAAAGATTTGTGAACAGCAATGTGTCGAACCCTTGAGACAACAGGGAGATGTTACTGATGTGCTTTGTGTCTGTCTCCAATGTAAAACATATTTTGGACTTCCACACCAAATTACTTCTCTACTTATTTTAGGTTTAAGGAAGTGTGTAGGTCAAATTCTGTATCATACAGCTATGAGGGTTATATATTAAGATCCACCTGCTCAATAGGAATCCAGCGACTTCTGTGTCTTCAGTGTCCTAGAACTGTCTAGTTTTTGTTTTCTGACTTCTAAAACAGAATGAGTAAGTAATGTAAACTAAACAAATTACTAGGAAGCTCTACAACATAATAATCTGCTTTAAAATCACACCAAGATTGTTTTAAATTATGAAATGTTTGAAAAATGGCTTCCGGTTATTGAGGGATCTGATTTGGATTAAACCTCATTGCAAGGTGGTTTTATCATGTGGTTTCATTCAGGGCTCTCTTTAAATAAACACTGCCTTTGGCAGGAGAAAAACCAAACTCGGGGAATAAGAGAAACCACCAAGTCAACACCTCTGCTCCCAGATTGGAAAGAGTTTTACCAAGTTAGGAAGCCTGAAAGCTCATGAGAGAATACACTCAGGGAGAAGCCTTACCACTGCTACCATTGTGGAACTAGGTTTACCAAGTTAGGAAGCCTGAAAAGACATGAGAGGATACACACCGAAGCGAAGCCTTTCCATTGCACCCTGTGTGGAACGAGTTTTAACCTTTTAGGAAATCTGAAAAGAAACGAGAGAATGCATACAGGGGAGAAGCCTTTCCATTGCGCCCAGTGTGGAAAGCATTTTATCTTGTTAGGGAACCAGCAATCTCATGAGCGAATACACACCGGGGAGAAGCCATACCATTGCGCCCAGTGTGGAAATAGTTGTTGCGAATTAGGACACCTGAAAGTGCATGAGCGAATCCACACAGGTGAGAAGCCTTACAAATGCTCCCAGTGTGTAAAGAGATTTAGCCACTTAGGAAACCTGAATGAACACATGAGACTGCACACAGGAGAGAAGCCTTACCACTGCATCCAGTGTGGAAATGGATATAGCCACTTAGGAAGCCTGAAAGCTCATGAAGACTTATTTCTCATCACAGTCGAATATCCACACAGGGGAGAAGCCAAGGTTGAAACACATGCTCAGACTGTGGGAAGACATATTACTCATCCCAGTCACTTAAAAGGCATGTAATTACTTATCCTAGTGTGTTCATTTATATTTCACATAACATTAACTTACAATTCATCAGAGAACATGCCCAGTTCTATCAATGTCTTATATTGTTGAATGAGAATGTGTTTACTTGTTTATACCATATCAAATTGAATGGTACAAAGTATACTCATTAGAAGACATGAATTGAATATGGAGGCTGTCAGTTTTAATATAAAGTAGATCAGGTTCCTTGTCTAAATGGTCCTTTTTTAAACTCTATGTTTGTGTTTATCTGGGTGTGTCATTCCATGAATAAAGTCCCTCCCAGGAACAGGAAACTATAAAGATATGTGCTAATCACTCAATGCTTCAGGAATTCAGACTGTCTACACTGCACTGTGTAACTCTGTTATTCTCTCTGAGCTCAGAAATAAAGAATCTTGGTTTGACTTGGACTCCAGCAGATCATTATTTTATAATATCCACCACAACTCTCCCAAGGATTGCTGTTAAGTAATGTAAACATAGCAATAATTACTAGGAAGCTCTACATTGGTTTTAAAATCACACTAAGATTGTTAAAACCGGCCTCAGGTTGAGAGATCTGATTTAGGATTTACCCTCGTAGCAAGGTTGTTTGATCATGTGGAGTTTTCATTCGGGTCTCTATTTAAAAATAACACAGTGTATTTGGCAGGAGAAAGACCAGACACAGAGGATCCAGAGCCAGGGACGTCCAAACCAGCAAGACGACAACAGTGCTCCCACTGTAGAAAGGGTTGGAACAGGTTATGGGCCCTGAAACGACACGAGAAAATACACACAGGGGAGAAGCCTTACCACTGCTCCCAATGTGGAAAGAATTTTAACAATTTAGGGAACCTGAAACAACATGAGAGAATACACACAGAGGAGAAACCATACCACTGCTCCAGGTGTGGAAAGTGTTTCAACCAGTCAGGGCAGCTGAAGCAACATGAGAGAATACACACAGGGGAGAAGCCTTACCACTGCTCCCAATGTGGAAAGAATTTTAACAATTTAGGGAACCTGAAACGACATGAGATAATACACACAGGGGAGAAGCCTTACCACTGCTCCCAATGTGGAAATAGTTTTAACGTTTTAAGGAACCTGAAACAACATGAGAGAATACACACAGGGGAGAAACCATACCACTGCTCCCAGTGTGGAAAGTGTTTCAACCAGTCAGGGCATTTGAAGCGACATGAGAGAATACACACAGGAGAGAAGCCGTACCACTGCTCCAAGTGTGGAAAGAGTTTCAAACGGCCTTGTCATCTGAAACAACATGAGAGAATACACACAGGGGAGAAGCCTTATCACTGCTCCCAGGGTGCAAAGCGTTTGCCCATTTCGGAAGCCTGAAGGAACAGATGAGACTGCACACAGGGCGGAGAATGCTTACAAAAGCCCAGACTGGAAAACATATTACTCATCACAGTCACTTAAATGTCATGAGAGAATCCACACAGGAGAGAATAATTACTTGTATATTAATATTTCACATCTCATTGACTTAAAATTCATCAGAGAACATACACAGTGCTCCCGTTGTCTTATATTGTTGACTGACAATGTGTTTACCTGTCTTTACCAGATTAAATTAAATGGTACAGGGTATACTCAAACATATATTTGTTTGTTTTTATTAGAAAACATGAAGTGAGTATGAACTCTGTCAGTTTGAATATAAAGAAGATCAGGTTTCTTCTTTTAAACTGTCCTTTTTTAAAACTCTTTGTGTGTGTTTATCTGGGTGTGTCATTCCTCCAGCACTACAGATAATCAAGTGATATTTGGATGTGATGCATTAGTTCCATTGTTGACATTTGCATTGTTGGCCCACTGATGATTTAATTCAATGAAAATGTTCAGACTCTGTAATGGAAAATGTTAATTGTTTGTGTGTCCACATAACTGAGTATGTGACTAACCTTGTGAAACTGTCCTATTATAATCTCCTGTTCTTGGGAGCATCATCCTGTGTTGCAAACCAATTTGCACCTGCATCCTTGTATGAATAAAGTCCCTCCCAGGAACAGGAAACTATAAAGATATGTGCTAATCACTCAATACTTCAGGAATTCAGACTGTCTACACTGCGCTGTGTAACTCTGTTATTCTCTTTGAGCTCAGAAATAAAGAATCTTGGTTTGACTTGGACTCCAGCAGATCCTTATTGTATAATATCCACCACAGCTCTCCCAAGGATTGCTGTTTATCATTGTCTCAAAGAAGAGTTCCTCATTCCACTTTCCTGGGGGAATTTACAAGCCTCCCACTGGTTGAATAAACATTGTTTCCACAGGTAACATTTTGTGTTTCACCCAACCAGCAACCTAAATCCAATGACTGGTAACATTTTGTGTTTCACCCAACTTGCAACCTAAATCCAATGACAGGTAACATTTTGTGTTTCACCCAACTTGCAACCTAAATTCAGTGACAGGTGACATTTTGTGTTGATTTCATGTTGAATTCACTTTAGTTGACCACTCATAGAAATGTAAATAGAAACTACATGTTGAACTGATGTCTGTGCCCAGTGGGCTGGTTTGAATAAGCAGCAGGTGTTGGATCGATATCCACCTTAGTAGCTAAATCTCCATGTAATTTGAGACAGATATTCATGTGAATATTCAAAAATCTGCATAAAACAATATATACATTTTCCCACCAGAAATGTTTCTATCAAACTGACTTAATGCAGATTAAAGGCTTTGCGTGACAAATAAATAACTTTTGCTGTTAAATTCCCAATGGTTTCCATCGCATTTTCAACTCTACTGATGGTTTACAAAACTGTTGCATTATATAGCAAAAATTATCTTGTCCCGTGCACTGTAGCCAGCAGCTCATAGATACAGTGTTGGTAGGCTACCTACATGATGAGATTGTTATGGATGAGAGCGATATTATTTTATTTGTCAATGGCAGCCAAGCATCGATCATCATGTCACCTGTCACCAGAATAAGACCATCAAAATGTATTGGAAAGGAGCATCAAGCTCATCACGTGCACTTTCACCACCCTGTGAAGTTCATAACTTATTTCATCTGTAGCCTAATAAACTACATGGGTTCCCAAGTCGTAGTGGGAGGACCACACAACATATCATCACGTGACTCCAAGTTAACTAAGATGTGATGGTTATTATATAAATATTTGCTCATAAAGGAGTTTCCACCTCCATTTCTCACTTATACATTTTTACTGACACAAAAAGTCCCCACCATGTCAAACAAACTAACATATAGTTTGTCGGCTTTTATAAAATTGTTCAGGCATATCCTGTTTCCGTCAGCCCGGTCATTACTTTAGAAATGGTTGGATCAATATCCACCTTCATGATATGGATGAAGCCTGATTTGGAATGTCTGAGTAGTTCTATATGATGTCATAATACACCCCTCTGATAATCAAGTGATATTTGGAATGTCTGACTAGTTCTATCTGATGTCATAATACACCCCTCTGATAGTGATACATTTGCTCCATTGTTTCCATGTCAGTTGGTTTCCCACTCTGATGATTTATATCTGACAGAGGGGCTTTAAATGAATAGTATGGTGACATCTTAGTGTGTCTTGAAGTAAATAGGATTATTAATCATAAACTCCAATAGCAACAATACACTGCAGCTTTGACATCAAGAAGAGAATGGGCTGATGGGTGGTGGTGCTACTCTATAGGTAAGGCTGTCCAATATGAATGTTCAATACACACAATAGGTTGATCAGTAGCCAGTTAGCTAATTGTACAGTCCTATATGAATTTTCAATACACACAATAGGTTGACTGGGGAGGTGGTGTACCACAGTCAAAGTCCTGCAATAAGAGCTAAGAGACTAATATTTGTGTAAACTATACATTGTTGTGTTCTGTAGTTGTCACTGAGTTGGCTGATATCCCATTTCCTGGGGTCACTCCACAGTTAAGGCTGAACAGTGCTTATACAAAGTCTACACTTTGCTCCTCATATTTCTTTTGATCCTGACAAACTCACCAGTCCCTGCCGGTGACAAGCATACCCATAACATGATGCTGACACCACAATACTTATTGTGTGGTTAATGTGTGGTCTATCTCCAGGTCATCAGACTGTTAAATAGTCACCTCTAGCCGGCCTCCGCCCAGTACCGTGCCCTAAACTTTAGTCAGAGTTACTAGCTGTCAACCACCCAGTACTCCACCCTGTATTCTAGTCAAGGCTCATCCTATATAACTACTACTGTACACACCTTTTATATTCATATACTGTCCATAATGTCTAGACACACCATCCCATATATATTGTAAACCAACTGTATATATTTTTATTCCAGACATTCCTCGTTCTACCATTTCTATATTTCTAAATCCTTAAAATGAATTGTAGGGAAAATCAGTAGGTCACACAAATGACTATTTCTAAACAAAGATAATAGACAAGTAGAATGGGAGAGGTTTCTTACACTATCTATACTTACTCAGTGAAGAGACTCCAGGGGTGGTGATGAAGGCTGTAGGAATGAAGATCAGACAGTGAAGAGACTCCAGGGGCGGTGATGAAGGCTGTAGGAATGAAGATCAGACAGTGAAGAGACTCCAGGGATGGTGATGAAGACTGTAGGAATGAAGATCAGACAGTGAAGAGACTCCAGGGGCGGTGATGAAGACTGTAGGAATGAAGACAGTGAAGAGACTCCAGGGATGGTGATGAAGGCTGTAGGAATGAAGATCAGACAGTGAAGAGACTCCAGGGGTGGTGATGAAGGCTGTAGGAATGAAGATCAGACAGTGAAGAGACTCCAGGGGCGGTGATGAAGACTGTAGGAATGAAGATCAGACAGTGAAGAGACTCCAGGGGCGGTGATGAAGACTGTAGGAATGAAGATCAGACAGCAATACTGGTCCTGTGGTCAGGTGGGGGAGGGGTCGATCCAGACAATGATTGTGAGGAAGCATGCGGGGAACAGGCTCCTTTCTACTACCATTCTGGGGTCTGGATACATGCCAACAAAGACTACAACTGCTTCAAACAATGGGAGTGGCTACCATTGACCACCACACTTTCTTTCATAACCAGGAAGCCCATGTTGAGCCATCAGTGTTCCCACTATGGAAGAGGGAGCAGGATGCCTTCATCCAGTCTCTCAGAAAACCATGTTGAGCCATCAGTGTTCTCACTCTGGAAGAGGGAGCAGGAAGACGTCATCCAGTCTCTCAAGGACAAAGGTGCAAAACTGGTGTTAGCAGCTGATGACAGAAGTGACAGCCTGGACACAAAACAAAGTTTGACACTATTAGTGTTGTTGAGCAGAGAATCAACCAGAGAATCAACCAGAGTATCAACCAGATTGATTCACAGTCAGTGTTGTTGAGCAGAGAATCAACCAGATTGATTCACAGTCAGTGTTGTTGAGCAGATAATCAACCAGATTGATTCACAGTCAGTGTTGTTGAGCAGAAAATCAACCAGAGAATCAACCAGGTTGATTCACAGTCAGTGTTGTTGGGCAGAGAATCAACCAGAGAATCAACCAGATTGATTCACAGTCAGTGTTGTTGAGCAGAGAATCAACCAGAGAATCAACCAGAGAATCAACCAGGTTGTTGAAGTTATTCAGGTGCATAATACATTTGATTTGTTTAATTCTGTTTTATTCAATGAGAATAATTTACTCTGAATGAGAACAAGCACATCTGTGAGCTTTATGCATTATAACATCGATTGACTTAATAATGACGTTGACAGATTTGTAGTAAAACCAGTGTTGGAGTCAAATCCATTTAATTTCCAGTCAATTCAGAAAGTAAACCAAATTCCACATTTTCCTCATTGAAAACCATAGAAGACAATTGGAATTTTCAGTTTACTTCCTGAATTTACTGGAATATTCTAAAATTGATTCAATTGGGAGGTTTTCCTCATGAATCTGCACAACAACACCCTATAATGACGAAGCAAAAACAGGATTTTAGAAATTTATGCAAATGCATTTTAAAATTAAAACTGAAATATCACATTTAAATAAGTATTCAGAACCTTTACTCAGTACTTTGTTGAAGCACTTTTGGCAGTGATTATAGCCTCAAGCCGCCTTGGGTATGACACTACAATCTTGGCACCCCTGTATTTGTGGAGTTTCTCCCATTCTTCTCTGCAGATCCTCTCAAGATCTGTCAGGTTGGATAGAGAGCGTCGCTGTGCAGCTATTTTCAGGATTTCTTCAGAGTTGTTCGATCGGGTTCAAATCCGGGCTCTGGCTGGGCCACTCAAGGACATTCAGTGACTTGTCCCAAAGCCACTTCTATGTTGTCTTCGCTGTGAGCTTAGGGTCGTTGTCCTGTTGGAAGGTGAACCTTTGCCCCAGTTTGAGGTCCTGAGTGCTCTTGAGCAGGTTTTCATCAATTATCTCTCTGTACTCTCTGTGCTCCGTTCATCTTTCCCTCGATCCTGACTAGTCTCCCAGTCCCTGCCGCTGAAAAAATCCCCACACCATGATGCTGCCACCACCACTCTTCACCGTAGGGATGGTGCCAGGTTTCCTCCAGACTTGACACTTGGCATTCAGGCCAAAGAGTTTAATCTTGGTTTCATCAGATCAGAGACTCACGTCTTTAGCCATCAATTGCTTTGAAAAGCTGGTCATGGCTCACTCCACACCGTTATCCAAGAAACCCTGGACCCACTCTAATTTGCATACCACCCCAACAGATCCACAAATGATGCAATCTCTATTGCACTCAACACTGCCCTTTCACATCTGGACAAAAGGAATACCTATGTACAGTCGTGGCCAAACTTTTTGAGAATGATTCAAATATTAATTTTATTTTCACAAAGTCTGCTGCCTCCGTTTGTATGACGGCAATTTGAAGATACTCCAGAATCTTATGAAGAGTGATCAGATGAATTGCAATTAATTGCAAAGTCCCTCTTTGCCATTCAAATGAACTGAATCCCCAAAAACCTTTCCACTGCATTTCAGCCCTGCCACAAAAGGACCAGCTGACATCATGTCAGTGATTCTCTCGTTAACACAGGTGTGAGTGTTGACGAGGACAAAGCTGGAGATCACTCTGTCATGTTGATTGAGTTCGAATTTTTTATTTTTTATTTAATTTTTTACCTTTATTTAACTAGTTAAGAACAAATTCTTCCAGAATAACAGACTGGAAGCTTCAAAAGGAGGGTGGTGCTTGGAATCATTGTTCTTCCTCTGTCAACGATGGTTACCTGCAAGGAAACACGTGCCGTCATCATTGCTTTGCAGGCAAGGATATTGCGGCCAGTAAGATTGCACCTAAATCAACCATTTATCGGATCATCAAGAACTTCAAGGAGAGCGGTTCAATTGTTGTGAAGAAGGCTGCAGGGCACCCAAGAAAGTCCAGCAAGCTCCAGGACCGGCTCCTAAAGTTGATTCAGCTGCGGGATCAGGGCACCATCAGTACAGAGCTTGCTCAGGAATGGCAGCAGGCAGGTGTGAGGGCAGCTGGCAGGTGTGAGTGCATCTGCACGCACAGTGAGGCGAAGACTTTTGGAGGATGGCCTGTTGTCAAGAAGGGCAGCAAAGAAGCCACTTCTCTCCAGGGAAAATATCAGGGACAGACTGATATTTTGCAAAAGGTACAGGGATTGGACTACTAAGGACTGGGGTAAAGTCATCTTCTCTCATGAATCCCATTTCCGATTGTTTGGGGCATCCGGAAAAAAGCTTGTCCGGAGAAGACAAGGTGAGCGCGACCATCAACCTTGTGTCATGCCAACAGTAAAGCATCCTGACTGTCACGACTTCTGACGAAGTCGTTGCCTCTCCTTGTTCGGGTGGTGCTCGGCGTTCGACGTCACCGGTCTTCTAACCATCATTGATCCTTTTTTCATTTTCCATTGGTTTTGTCTTGTCTTCCCACACACCTGTTTTCTATCCCATTCATTACCTGTTGTGTATTTAACCCTCTGTTTCCCCTCATGTCTTTGTCAGAGATTGTTTTATTGTCAGTGTAGTGTGTTTGTTGTATAGGTGCGCGTCGGGTCCTCGTACCCATGTTTGTTTGTTTGTACATTTAGTGTTATGGAGCATACTCAGGGAACTTTATTAAAAGACTCCATTTTACACTCCTTTTGACTCTCCTGCCTGACTTCCCTGCCACCTATTACACCTAAGCATGACACTGACACCATTCAAGTGTGGGGTTGCTTCTCAGCCAAGGGACTGGGCTCACTCACAATTTTTCCTCAGAACACAGCCATGAATAAAGAATGGTTCCAACACATCCTCCGAGAGCAACTTCTCCCAACTATCCAGGAACAATTTGGTGATGAACAATGGCTTTTCCAGCACGATGGAGCACCTTGCCATAAGGCAAAAGTGATGTCTAAGTGGCTCGGTGAACAAAACATCGATATTTTGGGTCCAGGGTCAGGAAACTCCCCAGACCTTAATCCCATTGAGCATTGGTGTTCAACCCTCAAGAGGCAGGTGGACAAACAAAAACCCACAAATTCTGACAAAGTCCAAGCATTGATTATGCAAGAATGGGATGCCATCAGTCAGGATATGGCCCAGAAGTTAATTGACAGCATGCCAGGGTGGATTGCAGAGGTCTTGAAAAAGAAGGGTCAACACTGCAAATATTGACTCTTTGCATCAACTTCATGTAATTGTCAATAAAAGCCTTTGACACTTATGAAATGCTTGTAATTATATTTCACTATTCCATAGTAACATCTGACAAAAATATCTAGAGACACTGAAGCAGCAAACTTTGTGGAAATTAATATTTGTGTCATTCTCAAAACTTTTGGCCATGACTGTAGAGGCGGCAGGTGGTTAGAAAATTGTGACAGTAACCGTAAAGGTGCAAGATCGAATCTCTGAGCTAACAAGGTAAAAATCTGTCTTTCTACCCGTGAACATGGCAGTTATGTTACGGCTCCTAGGAACGGGTATGTGGAGGAGTCAAGCGCAGAGAGCAGGTTAGTTCCGAACGTGGATCTTTATTCCACAGACAGCGAAAACGGACATGCAAAACACAAGGGCGCATGAAACAACCCGTCCAAACAAACAGGACTAAACTGTCTGGAAAAATAGAGACCACAAAATAAACCAACACCATAAAACAGAGAACAAGCCCACACAATAGCCAGCGGGCCTCGTGCCCTTAAATAGCCTACAAACAAAACTAAACTCAAAACAGGTGTTACCAATTAGACCCAACTAACAGAAACAAACGGAAAGGGAATCGATGGGAGCTAGTAGGCCGGCGACGCCGAGCGCCGCCCGAACAGGAAGAGGCACCATCTTCAGCGGGATTCGTGACAAGTTAACCCACTTTCATAGGCTGTCATTGTGAATAGGAATTTGTTCTTTAACTGACTTGCCTAGATAAAAAATAATAAAAAAAAGTGAGAATGCTATTCATTGACTACAGCTCTGCTTTCAACACCATAGTGCCCTCAAAGCTCATCTCTAAGCTTAGCAACCTGGTAACTGGATCATGGGCTTCCTGACGGGCCACAGACAGGTGGTAGGAGTAAGTAACAACACATCTGCCACGCTGATCCTCATCACAGGGGGGCCCTCAGGGGTGCATGCTCAGCCCCCTCCTGTACTCCCTGTTCACTCATGACATTGACTCTGTACCGGTACACTCCTGATATAAGCCTCCACATTGACTCTGTACTGGTACCCCCTGTTTATAGCCTCCACATTGACTCTGTACTGGTACCCCCTGTATATAGCCTCCACATTGACTCTGTACTGGTAACCCTGTATACAGCCTCCACATTGACTCTGTACTGGTACCCCCTGTATATAGCCTCCACATTGACTCTGTACTGGTAACCCCCTGTATACAGCCTCCACATTGACTCTGTACTGGTACCCCTGTATATAGCCTCCACATTGACTGTACTGGTACCCCTGTATATAGCCTCCACATTGACTCTGTACTGGTACCTCCTGTATATAGCCTCCACATTGACTCTGTACTGGTACCTCCTGTATACAGCCTCCACATTGACTCTGTACTGGTACCCCCTGTATACAGCCTCCACATTGACTCTGTACTGGTACCTCCTGTATATAGCCTCCACATTGACTCTGTACTGGTAACCCTGTATACAGCCTCCACATTGACTCTGTACTGGTACCCCCTGTATACAGCCTCCACATTGACTCTGTACTGGTACCTCCTGTATATAGCCTCCACATTGACTCTGTACTGGTACCTCCTGTATATAGCCTCCACATTGACTCTGTACTTATACCTCCAGAATATAGCCTCCACATTGACTGTACTGGTACCCCCTGTATATAGCCTCCACATTGACTCTGTACTGGTACCTCCTGTATATAGCCTCCACATTGACTCTGTACTGGTACCACTCTATATAGCCTCCACATTGACTCTGTACTGGTACCCCCAGTATATAGCCTCCACATTGACTCTGTACTGGTACCCCCTGTATATAGCCTCCACATTGACTCTGTATCTGGTACCCCCTGTATATATAGCCTCCACATTGACTCTGTACTGGTACCCCCTGTATATAGCCTCCACATTGACTCTGTACTGGTACCTCCTGTATATAGCCACCACATTGACACTGTACTGGTACCTCCTGTATATAGCCTCCACATTGACTCTGTACTGGTACCCCTGTATATAGCCTCCACATTGACTCTGTACTGGTACCCCCTGTATATAGCCTCCACATTGACTCTGTACTGGTACCTCCTGTATATAGCCTCCACATTGACTCTGTACTGGTACCCCTGTATATAGCCTCCACATTGACTCTGTACTGGTACCCCCTGTATATAGCCTCCACATTGACTCTGTACTGGTACCCCTGTATATAGCCTCCACATTGACTCTGTACTGGTACCCCCTGTATATAGCCTCCACATTGACTCTGTACTGGTACCTCCTGTATATAACCTCCACATTGACTCTGAACTGGTACCCCCTGTATATAGCCTCCACATTGACTCTGTACTGGTACCCCTGTATATAGCCTCCACATTGACACTGTACTGGTACCCCTGTATATAGCCTCCACATTGACTCTGTACTGGTACCCCCTGTATATAGCCTCCACATTGACTCTGTACTGGTACCCCCTGTATATAGCCTCCACATTGACTCTGTACTGGTACCCCCTGTATATAGCCTCCACATTGACTCTGTACTGGTACCTCCTGTATATAGCCTCCACATTGACTCTGTACTGGTACCTCCTGTTTATAGCCTCCACATTGACTCTGTACTGGTACCTCCTGTATATAGCCTCCACATTGACTCTGTACTGGTACCTCCTGTATATAGCCTCCACATTGACTCTGTACTGGTACCCCTGTATATAGCCTCCACATTGACTCTGTACTGGTACCTCCTGTATATAGCCTCCACATTGACTCTGTACTGGTACCCCCAGTATATAGCCTCCACATTGACTGTACTGGTACCCCCTGTATATAGCCTCCACATTGACTCTGTATCGGAACCCCCCTGTATATATGCTCCACATTGACTCTGTACTGGTACCCCCTGTACATAGCCTCCACATTGACTCTGTACTGGTACCTCCTGTATATAGCCTCCACATTGACTCTGTACTGGTACCCCCTGTATATAGCCTCCACATTGACTCTGTACTGGTACCCCCTGTATATAGCCTCCACATTGACTCTGTACTGGTACCTCCTGTATATAGCCTCCACATTGACTCTGTACTGGTACCTCCTGTATATAGCCTCCACATTGACTCTGTACTGGTACCCCTGTATATAGCCTCCACATTGACTCTGTACTGGTACCTCCTGTATATAGCCTCCACATTGACTCTGTACTGGTACCCCTGTATATAGCCTCCACATTGACTCTGTACTGGTACCCCCTGTATATAGCCTCCACATTGACTCTGTACTGGTACCTCCTGTATATAGCCTCCACATTGACTCTGTACTGGTACCTCCTGTATACAGCCTCCACATTGACTCTGTACTGGTACCCCTGTATATAGCCTCCACATTGACTCTGTACTGGTACCTCCTGTATATAGCCTCCACATTGACTCTGTACTGGTACCTCCTGTATATAGCCTCCACATTGACTCTGTACTGGTACCCCTGTATATAGCCTCCACATTGACTCTGTACTGGTAGCCTCCCCCTGTATATAGCCTCCACATTGACTCTGTACTGGTACCCCCTGTATATAGCCTCCACATTGACTCTGTACTGGTACCTCCTGTATATAACCTCCACATTGACTCTGTACTGGTACCTCCTGTATATAGCCTCCACATTGACTCTGTACTGGTACCTCCTGTATATAGCCTCCACATTGACTCTGTACTGGTACCACTCTATATAGCCTCCACATTGACTCTGTACTGGTACCCCCTGTATATAGCCTCCACATTGACTCTGTACTGGTACCCCCTGTACATAGCCTCCACATTGACTCTGTACTGGTACCCCCTGTATATAGCCTCCACATTGACACTGTACTGGTACGTCCTGTATACAGCCTCCACATTGACTCTGTACTGGTACCTCCTGTATATAGCCTCCACATTGACTCTGTACTGGTACCTCCTGTATATAGCCTCCACATTGACTCTGTACTGGTACCCCGTTTATAGCGTCAACATTGACTCTGTACTGGTACCCCCTGTATAAAGCCTCCACATTGACTCTTTACTGGTACCTCCTGTATATAGCCTCCACATTGACTCTGTACTGGAACGACTCTATATAGCCTCCACATTGACACTGAACTGGTTCGACTTCTGTATATTGCCTCCACATTGACTCTGTACTGGTACCTCCTGTTTATAGCCTCCACATTGACTCTGTACTGGTACCTCCTGTATATAGCCTCCACATTGACTCTGTACTGGTACCTACTGTATATAGCCTCCACATTGACTCTCTGCTGGTACCCTCCTGTATAGCCTCCACATTGACTCTGTACTGGTACCCCTGTATATAGCCTCCACATTGACTCTGTACTGGTACCTCCTGTATATAGCCTCCACATTGACTCTGTACTGGTACCTCCTGTATATAGCCTCCACATTGACTCTGTACTGGTACCTCCTGTATATAGCCTCCACATTGACTCTGTACTGGTACCCCCTGTATATAGCCTCCACATTGACTCTGTACTGGTACCCCCTGTATATAGCCTCCACATTGACTCTGTACTGGTACCCCTGTATATAGCCTCCACATTGACTCTGTACTGGTACCTCCTGTATATAGCCTCCACATTGACTCTGTACTGGTACCTCCTGTATATAGCCTCCACATTGACTCTGTACTGGTACCTCCTGTATATAGCCTCCACATTGACTCTGTACTGGTACCTCCTGTATATAGCCTCCACATTGACTCTGTACTGGTACCTCCTGTATATAGCCTCCACATTGACTCTACTGGTACCCCTGTATATAGTCCACATTGACTCTCCTGTATATAGCCTCCACATTGACTCTGTACTGGTACCCCCTGTATATAGCCTCCACATTGACTCTGTACTGGTACCTCCTGTATATAGCCTCCACATTGACTCTGTACTGGTACCCCTGTATATAGCCTCCACATTGACTCTGTACTGGTACCTCCTGTATATAGCCTCCACATTGACTCTGTACTGGTACCTCCTGTATATAGCCTCCACACTGACTCTTTACTGGTACCTCCTGTATATAGCCTCCACATTGACTCTGTACTGGTACCCCCTGTATATAGCCTCCACATTGACTCTGTACTGGTACCCCTGTATATAGCCTCCACATTGACTCTGTACTGGTACCCCCTGTATATAGCCTCCACATTGACTCTGTACTGGTACCTCCTGTATATAGCCTCCACATTAACTCTGTACTGGTACCACTCTATATAGCCTCCACATTGACTCTGTACTGGTACCCCCTGTATATAGCCTCCACATTGACTCTGTACTGGTACCTCCTGTATATAGCCTCCACATTGACTCTGTACTGGTACCCCCTGTATATAGCCTCCACATTGACTCTGTACTGGTACCCCCTGTATATAGCCTCCACATTGACTCTGTACTGGTACCTCCTGTATATAGCCTCCACATTGACTCTGTACTGGTAACCCCTGTATATAGCCTCCACATTGACTCTGTACTGGTACCCCTGTATATAGCCTCCACATTGACTCTGTACTGGTACCCCCTGTATATAGCCTCCACATTGACTCTGTACTGGTACCTCCTGTATATAGCCTCCACATTGACTCTGTACTGGTACCTCCTGTATATAGCCTCCACATTGACTCTGTACTGGTACCTCCTGTATATAGCCTCCACATTGACTCTGTACTGGTACCCCTGTATATAGCCTCCACATTGACTCTGTACTGGTACCCCTGTATATAGCCTCCACATTGACTCTGTACTGGTACCCCCTGTATATAGCCTCCACATTGACTCTGTACTGGTACCTCCTGTATATAGCCTCCACATTGACTCTGTACTGGTACCTCCTGTATATAGCCTCCACATTGACTCTGTACTGGTACCCCTGTATATAGCCTCCACATTGACTCTGTACTGGTACCCCCTGTATATAGCCTCCACATTGACTCTGTACTGGTACCCCCTGTATATAGCCTCCACATTGACTCTGTACTGGTACCCTGTACTGGTATATAGCCTCCACATTGACTCTGTACTGGTACCTCCTGTATATAGCCTCCACATTGACTCTGTACTGGTACCCCTGTATATAGCCTCCACATTGACTCTGTACTGGTACCCCTGTATATAGCCTCCACATTGACTCTGTACTGGTACCCCCTGTATATAGCCTCCACATTGACTCTGTACTGGTACCTCCTGTATATAGCCTCCACATTGACTCTGTACTGGTACCCCCTGTATATAGCCTCCACTATGACTCTCTGCTGGTGCCTCCTGTATATAGCCTCCACATTGACTCTGTACTGGTACCCCCCTGTATATAGCCTCCACATTGACTGTACTGGTACCCCCTGTATATAGCCTCCACATTAACTCTGTACTGGTACCTCCTGTATATAGCCTCCACATTGACTCTGTACTGGTACCTCCTGTATATAGCCTCCACATTGACTCTGTACTGGTACCTCCTGTATATAGCCTCCACATTGACTCTGTACTGGTACCCCCTGTATATAGCCTCCACATTGACTCTGTACTGGTACCCCCTGTATATAGCCTCCACATTGACTCTGTACTGGTACCCCTGTATATAGCCTCCACATTGACTCTGTACTGGTACCTCCTGTTTATAGCGTCCACATTAACTCTGTACTGGTACCCCTGTATATAGCCTCCACATTGACTCTGTACTGGTACCCCTGTATATAGCCTCCACATTGACTCTGTACTGGTACCTCCTGTATATAGCCTCCACATTGACTCTGTACTGGTACCCCTGTATATAGCCTCCACATTGACTCTGTACTGGTACCTCCTGTATATAGCCTCCACATTGACTCTGTACTGGTACCCACTGTATATAGCCTCCACATTGACTCTGTACTGGTACCTCCTGTATATAGCCTCCACATTGACTCTGTACTGGTACCTCCTGTATATAGCCTCCACATTGACTCTGTACTGGTACCTCCTGTATATAGCCTCCACATTGACTCTGTACTGGTACCTCCTGTATATAGCCTCCACATTGACTCTGTACTGGTACCCCCTGTATATAGCCTCCACATTGACTCTGTACTGGTACCTCCTGTATATAGCCTCCACATTGACTCTGTACTGGTACCTCCTGTATATAGCCTCCACATTGACTCTGTACTGGTACCCCCTGTATATAGCCTCCACATTGACTCTGTACTGGTACCCCCTGTATATAGCCTCCACATTGACTCTGTACTGGTACCCCCTGTATATAGCCTCCACATTGACTCTGTACTGGTACCCCCTGTATATAGCCTCCACATTGACTCTGTACTGGTACCCCCTGTATATAGCCTCCACATTGACTCTGTACTGGTACCCCTGTATATAGCCTCCACATTGACTCTGTACTGGTACCTCCTGTATATAGCCTCCACATTGACTCTGTACTGGTACCCCCTGTATATAGCCTCCACATTGACTCTGTACTGGTACCTCCTGTATATAGCCTCCACATTGACTCTGTACTGGTACCCCTGTATATAGCCTCCACATTGACTCTGTACTGGTACCTCCTGTATATAGCCTCCACATTGACTCTGTACTGGTTCCCCCTGTATATAGCCTCCACATTGACTCTGTACTGGTACCCCTGTATATAGCCTCCACATTGACTCTGTACTGGTACCCCCTGTATATAGCCTCCACATTGACTCCGTACTGGTACCACTCTATATAGCCTCCACATTGACTCTGTACTGGTACCCCTGTATATAGCCTCCACATTGACTCTGTACTGGTACCTCCTGTATATAGCCTCCACATTGACTCTGTACTGGTACCCCTGTATATAGCCTCCACATTGACCTGTACTGGTACCACATTGACTCTGTACTATATAGCCTCCACATTGACTCTGTACTGGTACCTCCTGTATATAGCCTCCACATTGACTCTGTACTGGTACCCCCTGTATATAGCCTCCACATTGACTCTGTACTGGTACCCCCTGTATATAGCCTCCACATTGACTCTGTACTGGTACCTCCTGTATATAGCCTCCACATTGACTCTGTACTGGTACCCCTGTATATAGCCTCCACATTGACTCTGTACTGGTACCCCTGTATATAGCCTCCACATTGACTCTGTACTGGTACCTCCTGTATATAGCCTCCACATTGACTCTGTACTGGTACCTCCTGTATATAGCCTCCACATTGACTCTGTACTGGTACCTCCTGTATATAGCCTCCACATTGACTCTGTACTGGTACCTCCTGTATATAGCCTCCACATTGACTCTGTACTGGTACCCCTGTATATAGCCTCCACATTGACTCTGTACTGGTACCCCCTGTATATAGCCTCCACATTGACTCTGTACTGGTACCCCTGTATATAGCCTCCACATTGACTCTGTACTGGTACCCCCTGTATATAGCCTCCACATTGACTCTGTACTGGTACCCCCTGTATATAGCCTCCACATTGACTCTGTACTGGTACCTCCTGTATATAGCCTCCACATTGACTCTGTACTGGTACCCCCTGTATATAGCCTCCACATTGACTCTGTACTGGTACCCCCTGTATATAGCCTCCACATTGACTCTGTACTGGTACCCCTGTATATAGCCTCCACATTGACTCTGTACTGGTACCTCCTGTATATAGCCTCCACATTGACTCTGTACTGGTACCCCTGTATATAGCCTCCACATTGACTCTGTACTGGTACCTCCTGTATATAGCCTCCACATTGACTCTGTACTGGTACCCCCTGTATATAGCCTCCACATTGACTCTGTACTGGTACCTCCTGTATACAGCCTCCACATTGACTCTGTACTGGTACCTCCTGTATATAGCCTCCACATTGACTCTGTACTGGTACCTCCTGTATATAGCCTCCACATTGACTCTGTACTGGTACCCCCTGTATATAGCCTCCACATTGACTCTGTACTGGTAACCCTGTATACAGCCTCCACATTGACTCTGTACTGGTACCTCCTGTATATAGCCTCCACATTGACTCTGTACTGGTACGACTCTATATAGCCTCCACATTGACACTGTACTGGTACCTTCTGTATATAGCCTCCACATTGACTCTGTACTGGTACCTCCTGTATATAGCCTCCACATTGACTCTGTACTGGTACCTCCTGTATATAGCCTCCACATTGACTCTGTACTGGTACCTCCTGTATATAGCCTCCACATTGACTCTGTACTGGTACCTCCTGTATATAGCCTCCACATTGACTCTGTACTGGTACCCCCTATATAGCCTCCACATTGACTCTGTACTGGTACCTCCTGTATATAGCCTCCACATTGACTCTGTACTGGTACCTCCTGTATATAGCCTCCACATTGACTCTGTACTGGTACCCCCTGTATATAGCCTCCACATTGACTCTGTACTGGTACCTCCTGTATATAGCCTCCACATTGACTCTGTACTGGTACCCCCTGTATATAGCCTCCACATGACTCTGTACTGGTACCCCCTGTATATAGCCTCCACATTGACTCTGTACTGGTACCTCCTGTATACAGCCTCCACATTGACTCTGTACTGGTACCTCCTGTATATAGCCTCCACATTGACTCTGTACTGGTACCTCCTGTATACAGCCTCCACATTGACTCTGTACTGGTACCTCCTGTATATAGCCTCCACATTGACTCTGTACTGGTACCTCCTGTATATAGCCTCCACATTGACTCTGTACTGGTACCCCTGTATATAGCCTCCACATTGACTCTGTACTGGTACCCCCTGTATAAAGCCTCCACATTGACTCTGTACTGGCACCCACTGTATATAGCCTCCACATTGACTCTGTACTGGTATAGCCTCCCATTGACCTGTACTGGTACCTCCTGTATATAGCCTCCACATTGACTCTGTACTGGTACCCCTGTATATAGCCTCCACATTGACTCTGTACTGGTACCTCCTGTATATAGCTTCCACATTGACACTGTACTGGTCCCCCTGTATATAGCCTCCACATTGACTCTGTACTGGTACCTCCTGTATATAGCCTCCACATTGACTCTGTACTGGTACCTCCTGTATATAGCCTCCACATTGACTCTGTACTGGTCCCCCTGTATATAGCCTCCACATTGACACTGTACTGGTACCTCCCGTATATAGCCTCCACATTGACTCTACAGGTAACCCTGTATATAGCCTCCACATTGACTTTGTACTGGTACCCCCTGTATATAGCCTCCACATTGACTCTGTACTGGTAACCCTGTATATAGCCTCCACATTGACTCTGTACTGGTAACCCTGTATATAGCCTCCACATTGACTCTGTACTGGTACCCCCTGTATATAGCCTCCACATTGACTCTGTACTGGTACCCCTGTATATAGCCTCCACATTGACTCTGTACTGGTACCTCCTGTATATAGCCTCCACATTGACTCTGTACTGGTACCTCCTGTTTATAGCCTCCACATTGACTCTGTACTGGTACCTCCTGTATATAGCCTCCACATTGACTCTGTACTGGTACCCCTGTATATAGCCTCCACATTGACTCTGTACTGGTACCCCTGTATATAGCCTCCACATTGACTCTGTACTGGTACCTCCTGTATATAGCCTCCACATTGACTCTGTACTGGTACCCCCTGTATATAGCCTCCACATTGACTCTGTACTGGTACCTCCTGTATATAGCCTCCACATTGACTCTGTACTGGTACCCCTGTATACAGCCTCCACATTGACTCTGTACTGGTACCCCTGTATATAGCCTCCACATTGACTCTGTACTGGTACCCCTGTATATAGCCTCCACATTGACTCTGTACTGGTACCCCTGTATATAGCCTCCACATTGACTCTGTACTGGTACCTCCTGTATATAGCCTCCACATTGACTCTGTACTGGTACCCCTGTATATAGCCTCCACTTGACTCTGTACTGGTACCCCTGTATATAGCCTCCACATTGACTCTGTACTGGTACCTCCTGTATATAGCCTCCACATTGACTCTGTACTGGTACCTCCTGTATATAGCCTCCACATTGACTCTGTACTGGTACCTCCTGTATATAGCCTCCACATTGACTCTGTACTGGTACCTCCTGTATATAGCCTCCACATTGACTCTGTACTGGTACCTCCTCTATATAGCCTCCACATTGACTCTGTACTGGTACCTCCTGTATATAGCCTCCACATTGACTCTGTACTGGTACTCCTATATAGCCTCCACATTGACTCTGTACTGGTACCCCTGTATATAGCCTCCACATTGACTCTGTACTGGTACCTCCTGTATATAGCCTCCACATTGACTCTATGTACTGGTACCCCCTGTATATAGCCTCCACATTGACCCTGTAAAGGTACCCCCCTGTATATAGCCTCCACATTGACTCTCTGCCGGTACCTCCTGTATACAGCCTCCACATTGACTCTGTACTGGTACCCCTGTATATAGCCTCCACATTGACTCTGTACTGGTACCCCCTGTATACAGCCTCCACATTGACTCTGTACTGGTACCTCCTGTATATAGCCTCCACATTGACTCTGTACTGGTACCTCCTGTATATAGCCTCCACATTGACTCTGTACTGGTACCCCCTGTATACAGCCTCCACATTGACTCTGTACTGGTACCCCCTGTATATAGCCTCCACATTGACTCTGTACTGGTACCACTCTATATAGCCTCCACATTGACTCTGTACTGGTACCTCCTGTATATAACCTCCACATTGACTCTGTACTGGTACCCCCTGTATAAAGCCTCCACATTGACTCTGTACTGGTACCTCCTGTATATAGCCTCCACATTGACTCTGTACTGGTACCCCTATATAGCCTCCACATTGACTCTGTACTGGTACCCCTGTATATAGCCTCCACATTGACTCTGTACTGGAACCCCCCTGTATATATGCCTCCACATTGACTCTGTACTGGTACCCCCTGTCATAGCCTCCACATTGACTCTGTACTGGTACCTCCTGTATATAGCCTCCACATTGACTCTGTACTGGTAACCCTGTATACAGCCTCCACATTGACTCTGGGCTGGTACCCCTGTATATAGCCTCCACATTGACTCTGTACTGGTACCCCCTATATAGCCTCCACATTGACTCTGTACTGGTATCCTGTATATAGCCTCCACATTGACTCTGTACTGGTACCCCCTGTATATAGCCTCCACATTGACTCTGTACTGGTACCCCCTGTATATAGCCTCCACATTGACTCTGTACTGGTACCCCCTGTATATAGCCTCCACATTGACTCTGTACTGGTACCTCCTGTATATAGCCTCCACATTGACTCTGTACTGGTACCTCCTGTATACAGCCTCCACATTGACTCTGTACTGGTACCCCTGTATATCTTCTCCACATGACTCCGCACTCCACAGCCTTGACTCTGTACTGGTACTCATCCTGTATACAGCCTCCACATTGACTCTGTACTGGTACCTCCTGTATATAGCCTCCACATTGACTCTGTACTGGTTGCGTCCCCTCCAGCCTCCACATTGACTCTGTACTGGTCCCCCTGTATACAGCCTCCACATTGACTCTGTACTGGTCCCCCTGTATATAGCCTCCTCTGTTCTAGGCCCTCTCCTATTCTCGCTATACACCAAGTCACTTGGCTCTGTCATAACCTCACATGGTCTCTCCTATCATTGCTATGCAGACGACACACAATTAATCTTCTCCTTTCCCCCTTCTGATGACCAGGTGGCGAATCGCATCTCTGCATGTCTGGCAGACATATCAGTGTGGATGACGGATCACCACCTCAAGCTGAACCTCGGCAAGACGGAGCTGCTCTTCCTCCCGGGGAAGGACTGCCCGTTCCATGATCTCGCCATCACGGTTGACAACTCCATTGTGTCCTCCTCCCAGAGCGCTAAGAACCTTGGCGTGATCCTGGACAACACCCTGTCGTTCTCAACCAACATCATGGCGGTGGCCCGTTCCTGTAGGTTCATGCTCTACAACATCCGCAGAGTACGACCCTGCCTCACACAGGAAGCGGCGCAGGTCCTAATCCAGGCACTTGTCATCTCCCGTCTGGATTACTGCAACTCGCTGTTGGCTGGGCTCCCTGCCTGTGCCATTAAACCCCTACAACTCATCCAGAACGCCGCAGCCCGTCTGGTGTTCAACCTTCCCAAGTTCTCTCACGTCACCCCGCTCCTCCGCTCTCTCCACTGGCTTCCAGTTGAAGCTCGCATCCACTACAAGACCATGGTGCTTGCCTACGGAGCTGTGATTGGGGAACGGCACCGCAGTACCTCCAGGCTCTGATCAGGCCCTACACCCAAACAAGGGCACTGCGTTCATCCACCTCTGGCCTGCTCGCCTCCCTACCACTGAGGAAGTACAGTTCCCGCTCAGCCCAGTCAAAACTGTTTGCTGCTCTGGCCCCCCAATGGTGGAACAAACTCCCTCACGACGCCAGGACAGCAGAGTCAATCACCACCTTCCGGAGACACCTGAAACCCCACCTCTTCAAGGAATACCTAGGATAGGATAAGTAATCCTTCTCCCCCCCCCTTAAATGATTTAGATGCACTATTGTAAAGTGGCTGTTCCACTGGATGTCAGAAGGTGAATTCACTTTGTAAGTCGCTCTGGATAAGAGCGTCTGCTAAATGACTTAAATGTAAAATGTAATGTAAATGTGTCTGGCTGGACTGCAAACTCTCCTTCCAGACCCATATCAAACATCTCCAATCAAAAATCAAATCAAGAGTCGGCTTTCTATTCCGTAACAAAGCCTCCTTCACTCACGCTGCCAAGCTTACCCTAGTAAAACTGAGTATCCTACCGATCCTCGACTTCGGCGATGTCATCTACAAAATTGCTTCCAACACTCTTCTCAGCAAACTGGATGCAGTTTATCACAGTGCCATCCGTTTTGTCACTAAAGCACCTTATACTACCCACCACTGCGACTTGTATGCTCTAGTCGGCTGGCCCTCGCTACATATTCGTCGCAAGACCCACTGGCTCCAGGTCGTCTACAAGGCCATGCTAGGTAAAGCTCCGCCTTATCTCAGTTCACTGGTCACGATGGCAACACCCATCTGTAGCACGCGCTCCAGCAGGTGTATCTCACTGATCATCCCTAAAGCCAACACCTCATTCAGCTGCCTTTCGTTCCAGTACTCTGCTGCCTGTGACTGGAACGAATTGCAAAAATCGCTGAAGTTGGAGACCTTTATCTCCCTCACCAACTTCGAACATCAGCTATCTGAGCAGCTAACCGATCGCTGCAGCTGTACATAATCTATTGGTAAATAGCCCATCCATTTTCACCTACCTCATCCCCACAGTTTTTATTTATTTACTTTTCTGCTCTTTTGCACACCAATATCTCTACCTGTACATGATCATTTTTCATTCCAGTGTTAATCTGCAATATTGTAATTATTTGCCTACCTCCTCATGCCTTTTGCACACATTGTATATAGACTCCCATTTTTTTCTACTGTGTTATTGACTTGTTAATTGTTTTCTCCATGTGTAACTCTGTGTTGTCTGTTCACACTGCTATGCTTTATCTTGGCCAGGTCGCAGTTGTAAATGAGAACTTGTTCTCAACTAGCCTACCTGGTTAAATAAAGGTGAAATAAAAAATAAGTAAATAAAACTGGTACCTCCTGTATATAACCTCCACATTGACTCTGTTGCCACGGTATAGTTTTTTTATTGTGTAACTTTTTTTCTTACCTCTTATTTTTCTTAACTACATTGTTGGTTAAGGGCTTGTCAGTAAGAATTTCACGGTAATGTCTACACCTGTTGTGGCTTTGTAGCGTAGCTTTAAGGGAATAGTATGATCTACATATTCATATTACGCTTCTACGTCTGTGTACAGGAATGTATTAGTTGTAAGACGTAAGAGAAAATATTTCAGCTCATTGTTAAATAATTATGACGTTCTTTCCAATACAACGTGTCGTGACTATTGTTTCCAAACTGCGTTACCCACTCCAGTCAGCAGATGGCGTCTTTCAGGTGATGCTTCTTGTGTGACGTATAATGGACTGGACGGGACGCTTCTTCGGGAACAACAACACGGATACTATTTCAACCACCTCGATAGCTTGCTGGACAAGGTAAAACTGAAACATTGACGTTTTAGGACATGTTAATGTACATTAGCTAATCGCAGTGTATAAAACACATTTCAGTTGACGTTAACTTTAACCTAATTTGCTTGTTCAAGTTGCAAATGTGTTAAAGATTGATTCTGAGCCTAGCACTAGGCTAATGCTAACTAGCTTGCTAACTAGCTAGCTAACATCCCTGACCATGAGCTCATTAAACTACTCATCCCCTGCTGAAGAAGATGATGTCTGCTGTCCGGAGAAAGAAGCTCTGGCGCTGAACATTGTCGTGAAAGACGAAGAGGAGGATATTACAGTGGAAGGAGAGAAAGATGCTCTGGCGCTTTACATTGTCGTGAAAGACGAAGAGGAGGAGGATATTACAGTGAAAGGAGAGAAAGAACCTTTCAGAATGGAAGAGGAGGAAGAAGAGGCTGTTATAGGGAAAGAAGAGAAAGCATCCTCTTCCTCTCTAAAAGGTTCTATCTCAGTAAAGGTGAAGGAGGAAGAGGTTTTGGGAGTGAAAGAGGAGGAGACAGAATATCAGATTAACACCAGTGAGTACTGTCTTAAAAACAGGGGCACAAACTATGCAGTTGTTGAACTAATGTGTTGTTTTTAAGGGGCATTCTACTTAAGTTCTTCACTTCAATGTGATGTTCAGTACTATATAAATTGTTAAAGGGTCAATCTGCCATTGCTACATATATTTTTGGGACTGTTAAATGAGATTTAATTATATATAACAGGCTTTCAAAATGTAATAATGGAGCATAATTTATACTTAAAATATCAAAGGGACACAAAAGGCATCCAATTAATTTAGAGATATTAATGCCTCTGATAAGACCCTATGACTGTAATAGACAGTAATAATTGATGATGGTAATAAGTTCACCATCTGTTTGATGTTCTCGTTCAAACAGGAGAGAGACATGACTATTGTGGATCCTCTGGGGAGCCTCAACAACATCCTGATGCTGACGAGACAGAGAAGAGTCTCTCCAGATCAGAACACCAGATGGTACAGCTTGGTCTGGTCTAGCATACAGCTTGGTCTGGTCATACAGCTTGGTCTGGTCTAGCATACAGCTTGGTCTGGTCTCTAGCATACAGCTTGGTCTGGTCTAGCATACAGCTTGTCTGGTCTCTCTGGGTCTGGGATGGGTTTCTGTAAAGCACTTCATGACAACAGTGACATCAGCATCCATAATGATATGTGTCTGTGTCCCCTCTTTATGGTTACCAGGACAACGCTTAGCCCTTCCTCCCTCCCGGAGTCCCCGTGTCGTGCCTCTCCCGGTAGCACGTTACTGCTGGGTATGAAGAGGTTGTCTGTGCTGCTGGTGGACTACAGGAAAACAACGGGGCTGAGTGGAACTGTGAGAGGAGGAGAAGAGAAGAAAGGATCAGATTTGACACACCAAAGTAAGTGCTGTAGTTTAGTTTGAACAAATTAAATAGATCTGCCATCTAGTATGTTACCAGGACAACCAGCAGAGGTCTGTTAGTTGACAGGAAGATGGACTGGTATCTGTTACCAGGTATATTTCCACCACAGTAGACAGAGTTCTGTTAGTTGTGTTAGGTTCTAAATAAACAAACAGAGTAAATAAACTCAGGGACGGTTAGTAAAGCTTAAACCAAGTTTAAATCACCCATTGGGTCTTACAGCTGCATGAGACAAGCAACCTATTCACACCAGCGCTGGCATTTAACACTTCCAAGGCTGAGTCTCCTCCTCACATATGGTCAGACCAATACCTCTCTGTTGCTCGGCAGAACTGTAGTGATGACTGTTCTTTCTCACTTCATCTGACCTCATCCTCGAATTCCTTAATCCTCCCTAACTCAGAGCTGTCCTGTTGACTCGAAGAAAGGACCGGTCTGTGACCCCACCCCTCCTTTCCATATGATCCCTGATGTCAATAACATGTTCTGACAGTATTTATACGTCCGGCACCTTCTCAGAGTTCTCTCTCTCTCTCTCCCGCCGTGACATCATTAAGGATGTTTGAAGTTTATAGGTCAACATATGGTCAGACTGTAGATAACCCATCAGTTGACATGAAGATAGACTGCAAAAATATTTCCTTAAAATCATGATGGATGTTACATTGCCTGTCCCATTTCATTTCCTTAAAATCATGATGGATGTTACATTGCCTGTCCCATTTCCTTAAAATCATGATGGATGTTACATTGCCTGTCCCATTTCCTTAAAATCATGATGGATGTTACATTGCCTGTCCCATTTCCTTAAAATCATGATGGATGTTACATTGCCTGTCCCATTTCCTTAAAATCATGATGGATGTTACATTGCCTGTCCCATTTCCTTAAAATCATGATGGATGTTACATTGCCTGTCCCATTTCCTTAAAATCATGATGGATGTTACATTGCCTGTCCCATTTCCTTAAAATCATGATGGATGTTACACGCCTGTCCCATTTCCTTAAAATCATGATGGATGTTACCACGCCTGTCCCATTTCCTTAAAATCATGATGGATGTTACCACGCCTGTCCCATTTCCTTAAAATCATGATGGATGTTACATTGCCTGTCCCATTTCCTTAAAATCATGATGGATGTTACATTGCCTGTCCCATTTCCTTAAAATCATGATGGATGTCACATTGCCTGTCCCATTTCCTTAAAATCATGATGGATGTTACATTGCCTGTCCCATTTCCTTAAAATCATGATGGATGTTACATTGCCTGTCCCATTTCCTTAAAATCATGATGGATGTTACATTGCCTGCCCCATTTCCTTAAAATCATGATGGATGTTACAGTCAACCCCCGTATCTTTACCAGACTGTAGAACAGGCAAACTAAACTCCAGACACTTCAATGTGGTCTGTATTGCTTCATTAACATCTGATCTACAGGACTTGTTAAAAAATTGCAATAAAACAAGCGCCGTAAAACAAGCTCTTTTCTAAAAGCTATGAAATATGATTAAATGAAAAGCAATTTTTGTGAGACTTGTTCTTCGTCTCTGTAATGGATCAAATGTATTCAATTTCCTATTTTAACAGGTGAAATGAAGCCTGAACTCCAACATATAGACCTTAAAGAACATGGTTTAATATATATACTATATAGACCTTAAAGAACATGGTTTAATATATATACTATATAGACCTTAAAGAACATGGTTTAATATATATACTATATAGACCTTAAAGAACATGGTTTAATATATATACTATATATAAAGAACAGACCTTAAAGAACATGGCTTCATTTGGAAATTACTAATTTTTCTGACATCAGTGTGCTGCTTACAGTTTAGCTTCCTCCTCTGTCCCCATACTGGACTCAAACTAGTGATCCTCTGCTTCTCAACACATGTGACCTCTCTCCTTGACAATGAACCGATGGAGCTATAGAAAAGGTACCAGTTGGACAGCTCCATCTGTCACGTTTCAACCTGTGGAGTGAGTTTACGGCACGTTCTCACCTCCGTTACACATGTTCAGGTTGACTTTCCCATGGAATCGTCCATATACAGTACCAGTCAAAAGTTAGGACACAACTACTCATTCAAGGGTTTTTCTTCGTTTTTACTATTTTATAAATTGTAGAATAGTAGTGAAGACATCCAAAACTATGAAATAACACTTATGGAATCATACAGTAACCAAAAGTGTTAAACAAATTATTCAAAGTAGCCACCCTTTGCCTTGCACACTCTTGGCCTTCTCTCAACGAGCTTCATGAGGAAGTCACCTGGAATGCATTTCAATTAACAGATGTGCCTTGGTAATTTGTGGAATTTCTTTCCTTCTTAATGCGTTTGAGCCAATCAGTTGTGTTGTGACAAGGTAGGGTGGTGTATAGAAGACCAAGTCCATATTATGGCAAGAACAGCTCAAATAAGCAAAGAGAAACGACAGTCCATCATTACTTTTAAGACATGAAGGTCAATCAGGAAAATTAGTGACTTCGAAAGTTTCTTCAAGTACAGTCGCAAAAACAATCAGGCGCTATGATGAAACTGGCTCTCATGAGGACCTCCACAGGAAAGGAAGACCCAGAGTTACCTCTGCTGCGAAGGATCATTTTGTTACCAGAGTTACCAGCCTCAGAAATTGCAGCCCAAATAAATGCTTCATAGAGTTCAAGGAACAGACACTTTCTCAACAACAATTCTGTTCAGAGGAGACTGCATGAATCAGGCCTTCATGGTCAAATTGCTGCAAAGAAACCACTACTAAAGGACACCAATAATAAGAAGACTTGCTTGGGCCAAGAAACTCGAGCAATGGACATTAGACCGGTGGATATCTGTCCTTGGGTCTGATGAGTCCAAATTTGCGATTTTTGGGTTCCAACCGCCATGTCTTTGTGAGACGCAGAGTAGAATGATCTCTGCATGCGTGGTTCCCACCGTGAAGCATGGAGGAGGAGGTGTGGGGGTGCTTTGCTGGTGACACTGTCAATGATTTTTAGAATTCATTGTACACTTAACCAGGTTGGCTACTACAGCGATACACCACCCTGTCTGGTTTTGGCTTAGTGGGACTATCATTTGTTTTTCAATGGGACAATGACCCAAAACACACCTCCAGGCTGTGTAAGGGCAATTTGACCAACGAGAGTGATCGAATGCTGCATCAGATGTCTTGGCCTCCACAATCACCCAACCTTAACCCATTTGAGATGGTTTGGGATGAGTTGGACCGCAGAGTGAAGGAAAGCAACCAGTGCTTAACATATGTAGGAACTCCTTCAAGACTGTTAGAAAAAGCATTTCAGGTGAAGCTGGTTGAGAGAATGCCAAGAGCATGCAAAGCTCAAGGCAAAGGGTGGCTACTTTGAATAATCTCAAATATAAAATATACTTTGATTTGCTTAACACTTTTTTGGTTTCTACATGATTCTGTATGTGTTACTTCATAGTTTTGATGTCTTCACCATTATTCTACAATGTGGGAAATAGCAAAAAAGAAAAACCCTTGAATGAGGAGGTATGTCCAACTTTTGACTGGTACTATATACAGTGGAGGTCAGAAGTTTACATACAACTTAGCCAAATACATTTAAACTCAGTTTTTCACAATTCCTGACATTTAATCTTATTCCTGACATTTAATCTTAGTAAAAATTCCCTGGTTTAGGTCCGTTAACATCACTGTTACGCCTCTATGAGGAGGAAACGCAACACCCTGCTACAACGCAACGTGAAGCGAAAGAGGTCTGGGACTGTAGCTGTGAGTAAGGATGACAAAAGGCAGAGAATTGACCATTTACTAGGAATTTATTCCTAACCACACATAATATGGGGGAAAGGGGGCTGGATGGAACCAAAGCAAAGAAATTAAGTCAACCTCTCCTATCTTACCTGCCTAACCACTACTTACCTAACCTCTCCTATCTTACCTGCCTAACCACTACTTACCTAACCTCTCCTATCTTACCTGCCTAACCACTACTTACCTAACCTCTCCTATCTTACCTGCCTAACCACTACTTACCTAACCTCTCCTATCTTACCTGCCTAACCACTACTTACCTAACCTCTCCTATCTTACCTGCCTAACCACTACTTACCTAACCTCTCCTATCTTACCTGCCTAACCACTACTTACCTAACCTCTCCTATCTTACCTGCCTAACCACTACTTACCTAACCTCTCCTATCTTACCTGCCTAACCACTACTTACCTAACCTCTCCTATCTTACCTGCCTAACCACTACTTACCTAACCTCTCCTATCTTACCTGCCTAACCACTACTTACCTAACCTCTCCTATCTTACCTGCCTAACCACTACTTACCTAACCTCTCCTATCTTACCTGCCTAACCACTACTAACCTCTCCTATCTTACCTGCCTAACCACTACTTACCTAACCTCTCCTATCTTACCTGCCTAACCACTACTTACCTCTCCTAACCTCTCCTATCTTACCTGCCTAACCACTACTTACCTAACCTCTCCTATCTTACCTGCCTAACCACTACTTACCTAACTAACCACTCTCCTATCTTATCCTGCCTAACCACTACTTAACTAACCTCTCCTATCTTACCTGCCAACAAAAAGTTGTTTATAATAATATATATTTTAATCTGCCCCAAATATTTCATTCTTTTTACTTTACCCGAAATATCATGACATTAGTGATTAGTCAAAATGTTAAAGATTTGTGAACAGCAATGTGTCGAACCCTTGAGACAACAGGGAGATGTTACTGATGTGCTTTGTGTCTGTCTCCAATGTAAAACATATTTTGGACTTCCACACCAAATTACTTCTCTACTTATTTTAGGTTTAAGGAAGTGTGTAGGTCAAATTCTGTATCATACAGCTATGAGGGTTATATATTAAGATCCACCTGCTCAATAGGAATCCAGCGACTTCTGTGTCTTCAGTGTCCTAGAACTGTCTAGTTTTTTGTTTTCTGACTTCTAAAACAGAATGAGTAAGTAATGTAAACTAAACAAATTACTAGGAAGCTCTACAACATAATAATCTGCTTTAAAATCACACCAAGATTGTTTTAAATTATGAAATGTTTGAAAAATGGCTTCCGGTTATTGAGGGATCTGATTTGGATTAAACCTCATTGCAAGGTGGTTTTATCATGTGGTTTCATTCAGGGCTCTCTTTAAATAAACACTGCCTTTGGCAGGAGAAAAACCAAACTCGGGGAATAAGAGAAACCACCAAGTCAACACCTCTGCTCCCAGATTGGAAAGAGTTTTACCAAGTTAGGAAGCCTGAAAGCTCATGAGAGAATACACTCAGGGGAGAAGCCTTACCACTGCTACCATTGTGGAACTAGGTTTACCAAGTTAGGAAGCCTGAAAAGACATGAGAGGATACACACCGAAGCGAAGCCTTTCCATTGCACCCTGTGTGGAACGAGTTTTAACCTTTTAGGAAATCTGAAAAGAAACGAGAGAATGCATACAGGGGAGAAGCCTTTCCATTGCGCCCAGTGTGGAAAGCATTTTATCTTGTTAGGGAACCAGCAATCTCATGAGCGAATACACACCGGGGAGAAGCCATACCATTGCGCCCAGTGTGGAAATAGTTGTTGCGAATTAGGACACCTGAAAGTGCATGAGCGAATCCACACAGGTGAGAAGCCTTACAAATGCTCCCAGTGTGTAAAGAGATTTAGCCACTTAGGAAACCTGAATGAACACATGAGACTGCACACAGGAGAGAAGCCTTACCACTGCATCCAGTGTGGAAATGGATATAGCCACTTAGGAAGCCTGAAAGCTCATACCACTACTTCCAGTGTGGGAAGAGTTTTAGCAAGGTAGGAAGCCTGAAAGCTCATGAGCGAATACACACAGGGGAGAAGCCTTACAAATGTTCAGACTGTGGGAAGACATATTACTCATCCCAGTCACTTAAAAGGCATGTAATTACTTATCCTAGTGTGTTCATTTATATTTCACATAACATTAACTTACAATTCATCAGAGAACATGCCCAGTTCTATCAATGTCTTATATTGTTGAATGAGAATGTGTTTACTTGTTTATACCATATCAAATTGAATGGTACAAAGTATACTCATTAGAAGACATGAATTGAATATGGAGGCTGTCAGTTTTAATATAAAGTAGATCAGGTTCCTTGTCTAAATGGTCCTTTTTTAAACTCTATGTTTGTGTTTATCTGGGTGTGTCATTCCATGAATAAAGTCCCTCCCAGGAACAGGAAACTATAAAGATATGTGCTAATCACTCAATGCTTCAGGAATTCAGACTGTCTACACTGCACTGTGTAACTCTGTTATTCTCTCTGAGCTCAGAAATAAAGAATCTTGGTTTGACTTGGACTCCAGCAGATCATTATTTTATAATATCCACCACAACTCTCCCAAGGATTGCTGTTAAGTAATGTAAACATAGCAATAATTACTAGGAAGCTCTACATTGGTTTTAAAATCACACTAAGATTGTTAAAACCGGCCTCAGGTTGAGAGATCTGATTTAGGATTTACCCTCGTAGCAAGGTTGTTTGATCATGTGGAGTTTTCATTCGGGTCTCTATTTAAAAATAACACAGTGTATTTGGCAGGAGAAAGACCAGACACAGAGGATCCAGAGCCAGGGACGTCCAAACCAGCAAGACGACAACAGTGCTCCCACTGTAGAAAGGGTTGGAACAGGTTATGGGCCCTGAAAACAGAGAAAATACACACAGGGGAGAAGCCTTACCACTGCTCCCAATGTGGAAAGAATTTTAACAAATTATGGAACCTGAAACAACATGAGAGAATACACACAGAGGAGAAACCATACCACTGCTCCAGGTGTGGAAAGTGTTTCAACCAGTCAGGGCATTTGAAGCGACATGAGAGAATACACACAGGGGAGAAGCCTTACCACTGCTCCCAATGTGGAAAGAATTTTACCGTTTTAATGACCCTGAAACGACATGAGATAATACACACAGGGGAGAAGCCTTACCACTGCTCCCAATGTGGAAATAGTTTTAACGTTTTAAGGAACCTGAAACAACATGAGAGAATACACACAGGGGAGAAACCATACCACTGCTCCCAGTGTGGAAAGTGTTTCAACCAGTCAGGGCATTTGAAGCGACATGAGAGAATACACACAGGAGAGAAGCCGTACCACTGCTCCAAGTGTGGAAAGAGTTTCAAACGGCCTTGTCATCTGAAACAACATGAGAGAATACACACAGGGGAGAAGCCTTATCACTGCTCCCAGGGTGCAAAGCGTTTGCCCATTTCGGAAGCCTGAAGGAACAGATGAGACTGCACACAGGGCGGAGAATGCTTACAAAAGCCCAGACTGTGGAAAACATATTACTCATCACAGTCACTTAAATGTCATGAGAGAATCCACACAGGAGAGAATAATTACTTGTATATTAATATTTCACATCTCATTGACTTAAAATTCATCAGAGAACATACACAGTGCTCCCGTTGTCTTATATTGTTGACTGACAATGTGTTTACCTGTCTTTACCAGATTAAATTAAATGGTACAGGGTATACTCAAACATATATTTGTTTGTTTTTATTAGAAAACATGAAGTGAGTATGAACTCTGTCAGTTTGAATATAAAGAAGATCAGGTTTCTTCTTTTAAACTGTCCTTTTTAAAACTCTTTGTGTGTGTTTATCTGGGTGTGTCATTCCTCCAGCACTACAGATAATCAAGTGATATTTGGATGTGATGCATTAGTTCCATTGTTGACATTTGCATTGTTGGCCCACTGATGATTTAATTCAATGAAAATGTTCAGACTCTGTAATGGAAAATGTTAATTGTTTGTGTGTCCACATAACTGAGTATGTGACTAACCTTGTGAAACTGTCCTATTATAATCTCCTGTTCTTGGGAGATCATCCTGTGTTGCAAACCAGCTGCACCTGCATCCTTGTATGAATAAAGTCCCTCCCAGGAACAGGAAACTATAAAGATATGTGCTAATCACTCAATACTTCAGGAATTCAGACTGTCTACACTGCGCTGTGTAACTCTGTTATTCTCTTTGAGCTCAGAAATAAAGAATCTTGGTTTGACTTGGACTCCAGCAGATCCTTATTGTATAATATCCACCACAGCTCTCCCAAGGATTGCTGTTTATCATTGTCTCAAAGAAGAGTTCCTCATTCCACTTTCCTGGGGGAATTTACAAGCCTCCCACTGGTTGAATAAACATTGTTTCCACAGGTAACATTTTGTGTTTCACCCAACCAGCAACCTAAATCCAATGACTGGTAACATTTTGTGTTTCACTCAACCAGCAACCGATATCCAATGACTGGTAACATTTTGTGTTTCACTCAACCAGCAACCTAAATCCAATGACTGGTAACATTTTGTGTTTCACTCAACCAGCAACCGATATCCAATGACAGGTAAAATTTTGTGTTTCACCCAACTTGCAACCTAAATCCAATGACAGGTAACATTTTGTGTTTCACCCAACTTGCAACCTAAATTCAGTGACAGGTGACATTTTGTGTTGATTTCATGTTGAATTCACTTTAGTTGACCACTCATAGAAATGTAAATAGAAACTACATGTTGAACTGATGTCTGTGCCCAGTGGGCTGGTTTGAATAAGCAGCAGGTGTTGGATCGATATCCACCTTAGTAGCTAAATCTCCATGTAATTTGAGACAGATATTCATGTGAATATTCAAAAATCTGCATAAAACAATATATACATTTTCCCACCAGAAATGTTTCTATCAAACTGACTTAATGCAGATTAAAGGCTTTGCGTGACAAATAAATAACTTTTGCTGTTAAATTCCCAATGGTTTCCATCGCATTTTCAACTCTACTGATGGTTTACAAAACTGTTGCATTATATAGCAAAAATTATCTTGTCCCGTGCACTGTAGCCAGCAGCTCATAGATACAGTGTTGGTAGGCTACCTACATGATGAGATTATTATGGATGAGAGCGATATTATTTTATTTGTCAATGGCAGCCAAGCATCGATCATCATGTCACCAGAATAAGACCATCAAAATGTATTGGAAAGGAGCTTCAAGCTCATCATGTGCACTTTCACCACCCTGTGAAGTTCATAACTTATTTCATCTGTAGCCTAATAAACTACATGGGTTCCCAAGTCGTAGTGGTAGGACCACACAACATATCATCACGTGACTCCAAGTTAACTAAGATGTGATGGTTATTATATAAATATTTGCTCATAAAGGAGTTTCCACCTCCATTTCTCACTTATACATTTTTACTGACACAAAAAGTCCCCACCATGTCAAACAAACTAACATATAGTTTGTCGGCTTTTATAAAATTGTTCAGGCATATCCTGTTTCCGTCAGCCCGGTCATTACTTTAGAAATGGTTGGATCAATATCCACCTTCATGATATGGATGAAGCCTGATTTGGAATGTCTGAGTAGTTCTATATGATGTCATAATACACCCCTCTGATAATCAAGTGATATTTGGAATGTCTGACTAGTTCTATCTGATGTCATAATACACCCCTCTGATAGTGATACATTTGCTCCATTGTTTCCATGTCAGTTGGTTTCCCACTCTGATGATTTATATCTGACAGAGGGGCTTTAAATGAATAGTATGGTGACATCTTAGTGTGTCTTGAAGTAAATAGGATTATTAATCATAAACTCCAATAGCAACAATACACTGCAGCTTTGACATCAAGAAGAGAATGGGCTGATGGGTGGTGGTGCTACTCTATAGGTAAGGCTGTCCAATATGAATGTTCAATACACACAATAGGTTGATCAGTAGCCAGTTAGCTAATTGTACAGTCCTATATGAATTTTCAATACACACAATAGGTTGACTGGGGAGGTGGTGTACCACAGTCAAAGTCCTGCAATAAGAGCTAAGAGACTAATATTTGTGTAAACTATACATTGTTGTGTTCTGTAGTTGTCACTGAGTTGGCTGATATCCCATTTCCTGGGGTCACTCCACAGTTAAGGCTGAACAGTGCTTATACAAAGTCTACACTTTGCTCCTCATATTTCTTTTGATCCTGACAAACTCACCAGTCCCTGCCGGTGACAAGCATACCCATAACATGATGCTGACACCACAATACTTATTGTGTGGTTAATGTGTGGTCTATCTCCAGGTCATCAGACTGTTAAATAGTCACCTCTAGCCGGCCTCCGCCCAGTACCCTGCCCTAAACTTTAGTCAGAGTTACTAGCTGTCAACCACCCAGTACTCCACCCTGTATTCTAGTCAAGGCTCATCCTATATAACTACTACTGTACACACCTTTTATATTCATATACTGTCCATAATGTCTAGACACACCATCATATATATTGTAAACCAACTGTATATATTTTTATTCCAGACATTCCTCGTTCTACCATTTCTATATTTCTAAATCCTTAAAATGAATTGTAGGGAAAATCAGTAGGTCACACAAATGACTATTTCTAAACAAAGATAATAGACAAGTAGAATGGGAGAGGTTTCTTACACTATCTATACTTACTCAGTGAAGAGACTCCAGGGGTGGTGATGAAGGCTGTAGGAATGAAGATCAGACAGTGAAGAGACTCCAGGGGCGGTGATGAAGGCTGTAGGAATGAAGATCAGACAGTGAAGAGACTCCAGGGATGGTGATGAAGACTGTAGGAATGAAGATCAGACAGTGAAGAGACTCCAGATGGGCGGTGATGAAGACTGCAGGAATGAAGATCAGACAGCAATACTGGTCCTGTGGTCAGGTGGGGGAGGGGTCGATCCAGACAATGATTGTGAGGAAGCATGCGGGGAACAGGCTCCTTTCTACTACCATTCTGGGGTCTGGATACATGCCAACAAAGACTACAACTGCTTCAAACAATGGGAGTGGCTACCATTGACCACCACACTTTCTTTCATAACCAGGAAGCCCATGTTGAGCCATCAGTGTTCCCACTATGGAAGAGGGAGCAGGATGCCTTCATCCAGTCTCTCAGAAAACCATGTTGAGCCATCAGTGTTCTCACTCTGGAAGAGGGAGCAGGAAGACGTCATCCAGTCTCTCAAGGACAAAGGTGCAAAACTGGTGTTAGCAGCTGATGACAGAAGTGACAGCCTGGACACAAAACAAAGTTTGACACTATTAGTGTTGTTGAGCAGAGAATCAACCAGAGAATCAACCAGAGTATCAACCAGATTGATTCACAGTCAGTGTTGTTGAGCAGAGAATCAACCAGATTGATTCACAGTCAGTGTTGTTGAGCAGATAATCAACCAGATTGATTCACAGTCAGTGTTGTTGAGCAGAAAATCAGAGAATCAACCAGGTTGATTCACAGTCAGTGTTGTTGGGCAGAGAATCAACCAGAGAATCAACCAGATTGATTCACAGTCAGTGTTGTTGAGCAGAGAATCAACCAGAGAATCAACCAGAGAATCAACCAGGTTGTTGAAGTTATTCAGGTGCATAATACATTTGATTTGTTTAATTCTGTTTTATTCAATGAGAATAATTTACTCTGAATGAGAACAAGCACATCTGTGAGCTTTATGCATTATAACATCGATTGACTTAATAATGACGTTGACAGATTTGTAGTAAAACCAGTGTTGGAGTCAAATCCATTTAATTTCCAGTCAATTCAGAAAGTAAACCAAATTCCACATTTTCCTCATTGAAAACCATAGAAGACAATTGGAATTTTCAGTTTACTTCCTGAATTTACTGGAATATTCTAAAATTGATTCAATTGGGAGGTTTTCCTCATGAATCTGCACAACAACACCCTATAATGACGAAGCAAAAACAGGATTTTAGAAATTTATGCAAATGCATTTTAAAATTAAAACTGAAATATCACATTTAAATAAGTATTCAGAACCTTTACTCAGTACTTTGTTGAAGCACTTTTGGCAGTGATTATAGCCTCAAGCCGCCTTGGGTATGACACTACAATCTTGGCACCCCTGTATTTGTGGAGTTTCTCCCATTCTTCTCTGCAGATCCTCTCAAGATCTGTCAGGTTGGATAGAGAGCGTCGCTGTGCAGCTATTTTCAGGATTTCTTCAGAGTTGTTCGATCGGGTTCAAATCCGGGCTCTGGCTGGGCCACTCAAGGACATTCAGTGACTTGTCCCAAAGCCACTTCTATGTTGTCTTCGCTGTGAGCTTAGGGTCGTTGTCCTGTTGGAAGGTGAACCTTTGCCCCAGTTTGAGGTCCTGAGTGCTCTTGAGCAGGTTTTCATCAATTATCTCTCTGTACTCTCTGTGCTCCGTTCATCTTTCCCTCGATCCTGACTAGTCTCCCAGTCCCTGCCGCTGAAAAAAATCCCCACACCATGATGCTGCCACCACCACTCTTCACCGTAGGGATGGTGCCAGGTTTCCTCCAGACTTGACACTTGGCATTCAGGCCAAAGAGTTTAATCTTGGTTTCATCAGATCAGAGACTCACGTCTTTAGCCATCAATTGCTTTGAAAAGCTGGTCATGGCTCACTCCACACCGTTATCCAAGAAACCCTGGACCCACTCTAATTTGCATACCACCCCAACAGATCCACAAATGATGCAATCTCTATTGCACTCAACACTGCCCTTTCACATCTGGACAAAAGGAATACCTATGTACAGTCGTGGCCAAACTTTTTGAGAATGATTCAAATATTAATTTTATTTTCACAAAGTCTGCTGCCTCCGTTTGTATGACGGCAATTTGAAGATACTCCAGAATCTTATGAAGAGTGATCAGATGAATTGCAATTAATTGCAAAGTCCCTCTTTGCCATTCAAATGAACTGAATCCCCAAAAACCTTTCCACTGCATTTCAGCCCTGCCACAAAAGGACCAGCTGACATCATGTCAGTGATTCTCTCGTTAACACAGGTGTGAGTGTTGACGAGGACAAAGCTGGAGATCACTCTGTCATGTTGATTGAGTTCGAATTTTTTATTTTTTATTTAATTTTTTACCTTTATTTAACTAGTTAAGAACAAATTCTTCCAGAATAACAGACTGGAAGCTTCAAAAGGAGGGTGGTGCTTGGAATCATTGTTCTTCCTCTGTCAACGATGGTTACCTGCAAGGAAACACGTGCCGTCATCATTGCTTTGCAGGCAAGGATATTGCGGCCAGTAAGATTGCACCTAAATCAACCATTTATCGGATCATCAAGAACTTCAAGGAGAGCGGTTCAATTGTTGTGAAGAAGGCTGCAGGGCACCCAAGAAAGTCCAGCAAGCTCCAGGACCGGCTCCTAAAGTTGATTCAGCTGCGGGATCAGGGCACCATCAGTACAGAGCTTGCTCAGGAATGGCAGCAGGCAGGTGTGAGGGCAGCTGGCAGGTGTGAGTGCATCTGCACGCACAGTGAGGCGAAGACTTTTGGAGGATGGCCTGTTGTCAAGAAGGGCAGCAAAGAAGCCACTTCTCTCCAGGGAAAATATCAGGGACAGACTGATATTTTGCAAAAGGTACAGGGATTGGACTACTAAGGACTGGGGTAAAGTCATCTTCTCTCATGAATCCCATTTCCGATTGTTTGGGGCATCCGGAAAAAAGCTTGTCCGGAGAAGACAAGGTGAGCGCGACCATCAACCTTGTGTCATGCCAACAGTAAAGCATCCTGACTGTCACGACTTCTGACGAAGTCGTTGCCTCTCCTTGTTCGGGTGGTGCTCGGCGTTCGACGTCACCGGTCTTCTAACCATCATTGATCCTTTTTTCATTTTCCATTGGTTTTGTCTTGTCTTCCCACACACCTGTTTTCTATCCCATTCATTACCTGTTGTGTATTTAACCCTCTGTTTCCCCTCATGTCTTTGTCAGAGATTGTTTTATTGTCAGTGTAGTGTGTTTGTTGTATAGGTGCGCGTCGGGTCCTCGTACCCATGTTTGTTTGTTTGTACATTTAGTGTTATGGAGCATACTCAGGGAACTTTATTAAAAGACTCCATTTTACACTCCTTTTGACTCTCCTGCCTGACTTCCCTGCCACCTATTACACCTAAGCATGACACTGACACCATTCAAGTGTGGGGTTGCTTCTCAGCCAAGGGACTGGGCTCACTCACAATTTTTCCTCAGAACACAGCCATGAATAAAGAATGGTTCCAACACATCCTCCGAGAGCAACTTCTCCCAACTATCCAGGAACAATTTGGTGATGAACAATGGCTTTTCCAGCACGATGGAGCACCTTGCCATAAGGCAAAAGTGATGTCTAAGTGGCTCGGTGAACAAAACATCGATATTTTGGGTCCAGGGTCAGGAAACTCCCCAGACCTTAATCCCATTGAGCATTGGTGTTCAACCCTCAAGAGGCAGGTGGACAAACAAAAACCCACAAATTCTGACAAAGTCCAAGCATTGATTATGCAAGAATGGGATGCCATCAGTCAGGATGTGGCCCAGAAGTTAATTGACAGCATGCCAGGGTGGATTGCAGAGGTCTTGAAAAAGAAGGGTCAACACTGCAAATATTGACTCTTTGCATCAACTTCATGTAATTGTCAATAAAAGCCTTTGACACTTATGAAATGCTTGTAATTATATTTCACTATTCCATAGTAACATCTGACAAAAATATCTAGAGACACTGAAGCAGCAAACTTTGTGGAAATTAATATTTGTGTCATTCTCAAAACTTTTGGCCATGACTGTAGAGGCGGCAGGTGGTTAGAAAATTGTGCCAGTAACCGTAAAGGTGCAAGATCGAATCTCTGAGCTAACAAGGTAAAAATCTGTCTTTCTACCCGTGAACATGGCAGTTATGTTACGGCTTCTAGGAACGGTGGGTGGAGGAGTCAAGCGCAGAGAGCAGGTTAGTTCCGAACGTGGATCTTTATTCCACAGACAGTGAAAACGGACATGCAAAACACAAGGGCGCATGAAACAACCCGTCCAAACAAACAGGACTAAACTGTCTGGAAAAATAGAGACCACAAAATAAACCAACACCATAAAACAGAGAACAAGCCCACACAATAGCCAGCGGGCCTCGTGCCCTTAAATAGCCTACAAACAAAACTAAACTCAAAACAGGTGTTACCAATTAGACCCAACTAACAGAAACAAAAAGGAAAGGGAATCGATGGGAGCTAGTAGGCCGGCGACGCCGAGCGCCGCCCGAACAGGAAGAGGCACCATCTTCAGCGGGATTCGTGACAAGTTAACCCACTTTCATAGGCTGTCATTGTGAATAAGAATTTGTTCTTTAACTGACTTGCCTAGATAAAAAATAATAAAAAAAAGTGAGAATGCTATTCATTGACTACAGCTCTGCTTTCAACACCATAGTGCCCTCAAAGCTCATCTCTAAGCTTAGCAACCTGGTAACTGGATCATGGGCTTCCTGACGGGCCACAGACAGGTGGTAGGAGTAAGTAACAACACATCTGCCACGCTGATCCTCATCACAGGGGGCCCCTCAGGGGTGCATGCTCAGCCCCCTCCTGTACTCCCTGTTCACTCATGACATTGACTCTGTACCGGTACACCCTGTATATAACCTCCACATTGACTCTGTACTGGTACCCCCTGTTTACAGCCTCCACATTGACTCTGTACGGGTACCCCCTGTATAATGCCTCCACATTGACTCTGTACCGGTACCCCTTGTATACAGCCTCCACATTGACTCTGTACTGGTACACCCTGTATATAGCCTCCACATTGACTCTGTACTGGTACCCCCTGTATACAGCCTCCACATTGACTCTGTACTGGTAACCCTGTATACAGCCTCCACATTGACTCTGTACTGGTACCCCCTGTATACAGCCTCCACATTGACTCTGTACTGGTACCCCTGTATAAAGCCTCCACATTGACTCTGTACTGGTACCCCTGTATATAGCCTCCACATTGACTCTGTACTGGTACCCCCTGTATATAGCCTCCACATTGACTCTGTACTGGTACCCCCTGTATATAGCCTCCACATTGACTCTGTACTGGTAACCCTGTATACAGCCTCCACATTGACTCTGTACTGGTACCCCTGTATATAGCCTCCACATTGACTCTGTACTGGTAACCCTGTATATAGCCTCCACATTGACTCTGTACTGGTACCTCCTGTATATAGCCTCCACATTGACTCTGTACTGGTACCTCCTGTATATAGCCTCCACATTGACTCTGTACTGGTACCCCCTGTATATAGCCTCCACATTGACTCTGTACTGGTATACCCCTGTATATAGCCTCCACATTGACTCTGTACTGGTACCCCCTGTATATAGCCTCCACATTGACTCTGTACTGGTACCTCCTGTATATAGCCTCCACATTGACTCTGTACTGGTACCCCTGTATATAGCCTCCACATTGACTCTGTACTGGTACCCCCTGTTTACAGCCTCCACATTAACTCTGTACTGGTACCCCCTGTATATAGCCTCCACATTGACTCTGTACTGGTACCCCCTGTATATAGCGTCCACATTGACTCTGTCCTGGTACCTCCTGTATATAGCCTCCACATTGACTCTGTACTGGTACCTCCTGTTTATAGCCTCCACATTGACTCTGTACTGGTACCACTCTATATAGCCTCCACATTGACTCTGTACTGGTACCTCCTGTATATAGCCTCCACATTGACTCTGTACTGGTACCACTCTATATAGCCTCCACGTTGACTCTGTACTGGTACCCCCTGTATATAGCCTCCACATTGACTCTGTACTGGTACCTCCTGTATATAGCCTCAACATTGACTATGTACTGGTAACCCTTGTATATAGCCTCCACATTGACTCTGTACTGGTACCCCCTGTATATAGCCTCCACATTGACTCTGTACTGGTACCTCCTGTATATAGCCTCCACATTGACTACTGACTGTTGGTACCCCCTATATATAGTACTGGTACCTCCTGTATATAGCCTCCACATTGACTCTGTACTGGTACCCCCTGTATATAGCCTCCACATTGACTCTGTACTGGTACCCCTGTATATAGCCTCAACATTAACTCTGTACTGGTACCCCCTGTATATAGCCTCCACATTGACTCTGTACTGGTACCCCTGTATATAGCCTCCACATTGACTCTGTACTGGTACCTCCTGTATATAGCCTCCACATTGACTCTGTACTGGTACCCCCTGTATATAGCCTCCACATTGACTCTGTACTGGTACCCCCTGTATATAGCCTCCACATTGACTCTGTACTGGTACCCCTGTATATAGCCTCCACATTGACTCTGTACTGGTACCTCCTGTATATAGCCTCCACATTGACTCTGTACTGGTACCTCCTGTATACAGCCTCCACATTGACTCTGTACTGGTACCTCCTGTATACAGCCTCCACATTGACTCTGTACTGGTACCTCCTGTATATAGCCTCCACATTGACTCTGTACTGGTACCTCCTGTATATAGCCTCCACATTGACTCTGTACTGGTACCTCCTGTATATAGCCTCCACATTGACTCTGTACTGGTACCCCCTGTATATAGCCTCCACATTGACTCTGTACTGGTACCCCCTGTATATAGCCTCCACATTGACTCTGTACTGGTACCCCTGTATATAGCCTCCACATTGACTCTGTACTGGTACCTCCTGTATATAGCCTCCACATTGACTCTGTACTGGTACCCCTGTATATAGCCTCCACATTGACTCTGTACTGGTACCCCCTGTATATAGCCTCCACATTGACTCTGTACTGGTACCTCCTGTATATAGCCTCCACATTGACTCTGTACTGGTACCTCCTGTATATAGCCTCCACATTGACTCTGTACTGGTACCCCCTGTATATAGCCTCCACATTGACTCTGTACTGGTACCCCTGTACATAGCCTCCACATTGACTCTGTACTGGTACCTCCTGTATATAGCCTCCACATTGACTCTGTACTGGTAACCCCTGTATATAGCCTCCACATTGACTCTGTACTGGTACCACTCTATACAGCCTCCACATTGACTCTGTACTGGTACCTCCTGTATATAGCCTCCACATTGACTCTGTACTGGTACCTCCTGTATATAGCCTCCACATTGACTCTGTACTGGTACCCCCTGTATATAGCCTCCACATTGACTCTGTACTGGTACCTCCTGTATATAGCCTCCACATTGACTCTGTACTGGTACCTCCTGTATACAGCCTCCACATTGACTCTGTACTGGTACCTCCTGTATATAGCCTCCACATTGACTCTGTACTGGTACCCCCTGTATAAAGCCTCCACATTGACTCTTTACTGGTACCTCTGTATATAGCCTCCACATTGACTCTGTACTGGTACCTCCTGAATATAGCGTCCACATTGACTCTGTCCTGGTACCTCCTGTTTATAGTGTCCACATTAACTCTGTACTGGTACCACTCTATATAGCTTCCACATTGACTCTGTACTGGTACCTCCTGTATATAGCCTCCACATTGACTCTGTACTGGTACCTCCTGTATAAAGCCTCCACATTGACTCTGTACTGGTACCTCCTGTATATAGCCTCCACATTGACTCTGTACTGGTACCTCCTGTATATAGCCTCCACATTGACTCTGTACTGGTACCCCTGTATATAGCCTCCACATTGACTCTGTACTGGTACCCCCTGTATATAGCCTCCACATTGACTCTGTACTGGTACCCCTGTATATAGCCTCCACATTGACTCTGTACTGGTACCTCCTGTATATAGCCTCCACATTGACTCTGTACTGGTACCTCCTGTATATAGCCTCCACATTGACTCTGTACTGGTACCTCCTGTATATAGCCTCCACATTGACTCTGTACTGGTACCCCCTGTATATAGCCTCCACATTGACTCTGTACTGGTACCCCCTGTATATAGCCTCCACATTGACTCTGTACTGGTACCCCCTGTATATAGCCTCCACATTGACTCTGTACTGGTACCCCCTGTATATAGCCTCCACATTGACTCTGTACTGGTACCCCCTGTATATAGCCTCCACATTGACTCTGTACTGGTACCCCCTGTATATAGCCTCCACATTGACTCTGTACTGGTACCCCTGTATATAGCCTCCACATTGACTCTGTACTGGTACCTCCTGTATATAGCCTCCACATTGACTCTGTACTGGTACCCCCTGTATAAAGCCTCCACATTGACTCTGTACTGGTACCCCCTGTATATAGCCTCCACATTGACTCTGTACTGGTACCCCCTGTATATAGCCTCCACATTGACTCTGTACTGGTACCCCCTGTATATAGCCTCCACATTGACTCTGTACTGGTACCTCCTGTATATAGCCTCCACATTGACTCTGTACTGGTACCTCCTGTATATAGCCTCCACATTGACTCTGTACTGGTACCCCTGTATATAGCCTCCACATTGACTCTGTACTGGTACCCACTGTATATAGCCTCCACATTGACTCTGTACTGGTACCTCCTGTATATAGCCTCCACATTGACTCTGTACTGGTACCCCCTGTATATAGCCTCCACATTGACTCTGTACTGGTACCCCTGTATATAGCCTCCACATTGACTCTGTACTGGTACCTCCTGTATATAGCCTCCACATTGACTCTGTACTGGTACCTCCTGTATATAGCCTCCACATTGACTCTGTACTGGTACCTCCTGTATATAGCCTCCACATTGACTCTGTACTGGTACCTCCTGTATATAGCCTCCACATTGACTCTGTACTGGTACCCCCTGTATATAGCCTCCACATTGACTCTGTACTGGTACCTCCTGTATATAGCCTCCACATTGACTCTGTACTGGTACCCCTGTATATAGCCTCCACATTAACTCTGTACTGGTACCCCCTGTATATAGCCTCCACATTGACTCTGTACTGGTACCCCTGTATATAGCCTCCACATTGACTCTGTACTGGTACCCCTGTATATAGCCTCCACATTGACTCTGTACTGGTACTCCCCTGTATATAGCCTCCACATTGACTCTGTACTGGTTCCCCCTGTATATAGCCTCCACATTGACTCTGTACTGGTACCCCTGTATATAGCCTCCACATTGACTCTGTACTGGTACCCCTGTATATAGCCTCCACATTGACTCTGTACTGGTACCCCTGTATATAGCCTCCACATTGACTCTGTACTGGTACCCCTGTATATAGCCTCCACATTGACTCTGTACTGGTACCTCCTGTATATAGCCTCCACATTGACTCTGTACTGGTACCCCCTGTATATAGCCTCCACATTGACTCTGTACTGGTACCCCCTGTATATAGCCTCCACATTGACTCTGTACTGGTACCCCCCTGTATATAGCCTCCACATTGACTCTGTACTGGTACCCCCTGTATATAGCCTCCACATTGACTCTGTACTGGTACCTCCTGTATATAGCCTCCACATTGACTCTGTACTGGTACCCCCTGTATATAGCCTCCACATTGACTCTGTACTGGTACCCCTGTATATAGCCTCCACATTGACTCTGTACTGGTACCTCCTGTATATAGCCTCCACATTGACTCTGTACTGGTACCTCCTGTATATAGCCTCCACATTGACTCTGTACTGGTACCCCTGTATATAGCCTCCACATTGACTCTGTACTGGTACCCCTGTATATAGCCTCCACATTGACTCTGTACTGGTACCTCCTGTATATAGCCTCCACATTGACTCTGTACTGGTACCCCTGTATATAGCCTCCACATTGACTCTGTACTGGTACCTCCTGTATATAGCCTCCACATTGACTCTGTACTGGTACCCCTGTATATAGCCTCCACATTGACTCTGTACTGGTACCCCTGTATATAGCCTCCACATTGACTCTGTACTGGTACCCCCTGTATATAGCCTCCACATTGACTCTGTACTGGTACCTCCTGTATATAGCCTCCACATTGACTCTGTACTGGTACCCCTGTATATAGCCTCCACATTGACTCTGTACTGGTACCTCCTGTATATAGCCTCCACATTGACTCTGTACTGGTACCCCTGTATATAGCCTCCACATTGACTCTGTACTGGTACCTCCTGTATATAGCCTCCACATTGACTCTGTACTGGTACCCCTGTATATAGCCTCCACATTGACTCTGTACTGGTACCCCTGTATATAGCCTCCACATTGACTCTGTACTGGTACCCCCTGTATATAGCCTCCACATTGACTCTGTACTGGTACCCCCTGTATATAGCCTCCACATTGACTCTGTACTGGTACCCCCTGTATATAGCCTCCACATTGACTCTGTACTGGTACCCCCTGTATATAGCCTCCACATTGACTCTGTACTGGTACCCCCTGTATATAGCCTCCACATTGACTCTGTACTGGTACCTCCTGTATATAGCCTCCACATTGACTCTGTACTGGTACCTCCTGTATATAGCCTCCACATTGACACTGTACTGGTCCCCCTGTATATAGCCTCCACATTGACACTGTACTGGTACCTCCTGTATATAGCCTCCACATTGACTCTGTACTGGTACCTCCTGTATATAGCCTCCACATTGACTCTGTACTGGTCCCCCTGTATATAGCCTCCACATTGACACTGTACTGGTACCTCCCGTATATAGCCTCCACATTGACTCTACAGGTAACCCTGTATATAGCCTCCACCTCCTGTACCCCTGTATACAGCCTCCACATTGACTCTGTACTGGTACCTCCTGTATATAGCCTCCACATTGACACTGTACTAGTACCCCCTGTATATAGCCTCCACATTGACTCTGTACTGGTACCCCTGTATATAGCCTCCACATTGACACTGTACTGGTACCTCCTGTATATAGCCTCCACATTGACTCTGTACTGGTACCTCCTGTATATAGCCTCCACATTGACTCTGTACTGGTACCCCCTGTATATAGCCTCCACATTGACTCTGTACTGGTACCCCCTGTATATAGCCTCCACATTGACTCTGTACTGGTACCTCCTGTATATAGCCTCCACATTGACTCTGTACTGGTACCTCCTGTATATAACCTCCACATTGACTCTGTACTGGTACCCCCTGTATAAAGCCTCCACATTGACTCTGTACTGGTACCACTCTATACAGCCTCCACATTGACTCTGTACTGGTACCTCCTTTATATAGCCTCCACATTGACTCTGTATCGGAGCCCTCCTGTATATATGCTCCACATTGACTCTGTACTGGTACCTCCTGTATATAGCCTCCACATTGACTCTGTACTGGTACCCCTGTATATAGCCTCCACATTGACTCTGTACTGGTACCCCCTGTATATAGCCTCCACATTGACTCTGTACTGGTACCCCCTGTATACAGCCTCCACATTGACTCTGTACTGGTACCCCCTGTATATAGCCTCCACATTGACTCTGTACTGGTACCTCCTGTATACAGCCTCCACATTGACTCTGTACTGGTACCTCCTGTATACAGCCTCCACATTGACTCTGTACTGGTACCTCCTGTATATAGCCTCCACATTGACTCTGTACTGGTACCCCCTGTATATAGCCTCCACATTGACTCTGTACTGGTACCCCCTGTATATAGCCTCCACATTGACTCTGTACTGGTACCTCCTGTATATAGCCTCCACATTGACTCTGTACTGGTACCTCCTGTATATAGCCTCCACATTGACTCTGTACTGGTACCTCCTGTATATAGCCTCCACATTGACTCTGTACTGGTACCCCTGTATATAGCCTCCACATTGACTCTGTACTGGTACCTCCTGTATATAGCCTCCACATTGACTCTGTACTGGTACCCTCTATATAGCCTCCACATTGACTCTGTACTGGTACCCTGTATATAGCCTCCACATTGACTCTGTACTGGTACCTCCTGTATATAGCCTCCACATTGACTCTGTACTGGTACCCCCTGTATATAGCCTCCACATTGACTCTGTACTGGTACCTCCTGTATATAGCCTCCACATTGACTCTGTACTGGTACCCTGTATATAGCCTCCACATTGACTCTGTACTGGTACCTCCTGTATATAGCCTCCACATTGACTCTGTACTGGTACCTCCTGTATATAGCCTCCACATTGACTCTGTACTGGTACCTCCTGTATATAGCCTCCACATTGACTCTGTACTGGTACCCCCTGTATATAGCCTCCACATTGACTCTGTACTGGTACCCCCTGTATATAGCCTCCACATTGACTCTGTACTGGTACCCCTGTATATAGCCTCCACATTGACTCTGTACTGGTACCCCTGTATATAGCCTCCACATTGACTCTGTACTGGTACCCCCTGTATATAGCCTCCACATTGACTCTGTACTGGTACCTCCTGTATATAGCCTCCACATTGACTCTGTACTGGTACCTCCTGTATATAGCCTCCACATTGACTCTGTACTGGTACCCCTGTATATAGCCTCCACATTGACTCTGTACTGGTACCCCTGTATATAGCCTCCACATTGACTCTGTACTGGTACCTCCTGTATATAGCCTCCACATTGACTCTGTACTGGTACCCCTGTATATAGCCTCCACATTGACTCTGTACTGGTACCCCTGTATATAGCCTCCACATTGACTCTGTACTGGTACCCCCTGTATATAGCCTCCACATTGACTCTGTACTGGTACCTCCTGTATATAGCCTCCACATTGACTCTGTACTGGTACCTCCTGTATATAGCCTCCACATTGACTCTGTACTGGTACCTCCTGTATATAGCCTCCACATTGACTCTGTACTGGTACCCCTGTATATAGCCTCCACATTGACTCTGTACTGGTACCTCCTGTATATAGCCTCCACATTGACTCTGTACTGGTACCCCCTGTATATAGCCTCCACATTGACTCTGTACTGGTACCTCCTGTATATAGCCTCCACATTGACTCTGTACTGGTACCCCCTGTATATAGCCTCCACATTGACTCTGTACTGGTACCCCCTGTATATAGCCTCCACATTGACTCTGTACTGGTACCTCCTGTATATAGCCTCCACATTGACTCTGTACTGGTACCCCCTGTATATAGCCTCCACATTGACTCCGTACTGGTACCACTCTATATAGCCTCCACATTTACTCCGTACTGGTACCACTCTATATAGCCTCCACATTGACTCTGTACTGGTACCCCCTGTACATAGCCTCCACATTGACTCTGTACTGGTACCTCCTGTATATAGCCTCCACATTGACTCTGTACTGGTACCCCTGTATATAGCCTCCACATTGACTCTGTACTGGTACCTCCTGTATATAGCCTCCACATTGACTCTGTACTGGTACCTCCTGTATACAGCCTCCACATTGACTCTGTACTGGTACCTCCTGTATATAGCCTCCACATTGACTCTGTACTGGTACCCCCTGTATACAGCCTCCACATTGACTCTGTACTGGTACCTCCTGTATATAGCCTCCACATTGACTCTGTACTGGTACCCTGTATATAGCCTCCACATTGACTCTGTACTGGTACCCCTGTATATAGCCTCCACATTGACTCTGTACTGGTACCCCTGTATATAGCCTCCACATTGACTCTGTACTGGTACCCCCTGTATACAGCCTCCACATTGACTCTGTACTGGTACCCCTGTATATAGCCTCCACATTGACTCTGTACTGGTACCCCTGTATATAGCCTCCACATTGACTCTGTACTGGTACCCCTGTATATAGCCTCCACACTGACTCTGTACTGGTACCCCCTGTATATAGCCTCCACATTGACTCTGTACTGGTACCTCCTGTATATAGCCTCCACATTGACTCTGTACTGGTACCACCTGTATATAGCCTCCACATTGACTCTGTACTGGTACCTCCTGTATATAGCCACCACATTGACACTGTAATGGTACCTCCTGTATATAGCCTCCACATTGACACTGTACTGGTACCCCTGTATATAGCCTCCACATTGACTGTACTGGTACCCCCTGTATATAGCCTCCACATTGACTCTGTACTGGTACCTCCTGTATATAGCCTCCACATTGACTCTGTACTGGTACCTCCTGTATATAGCCTCCACATTGACTCTGTACTGGTACCCCCTGTATATAGCCTCCACATTGACTCTGTACTGGTACCTCCTGTATATAGCCTCCACATTGACTCTGTACTGGTACCCCCTGTATATAGCCTCCACATTGACTGTACTGGTACCCCCTATATATAGCCTCCACATTGACTCTGTACTGGTACCTCCTGTATACAGCCTCCACATTGACTCCGTACTGGTACCACTATATATAGCCTCCACATTAACTCTGTACTGGTACCTCCTGTATATATGCTCCACATTGACTCTGTACTGGTACCCCCTGTACATAGCCTCCACATTGACTCTGTACTGGTACCTCCTGTATATAGCCTCCACATTGACTCTGTACTGGTACCTCCTGTATAGCCTCCACATTGACTCTGTACTGGTACCTCCTGTATATAGCCTCCACATTGACTCTGTACTGGTACCCCTGTATATAGCCTCCACATTGACTCTGTGCTGGTACCTCCTGTATAAAGCTTCCACATTGACTCTGTACTGGTACCACTCTATATAGCCTCCACATTGACTCTGTACTGGTACCCCCTGTATATAGCCTCCACATTGACTCTGTACTGGTACCTCCTGTATATAGCCTCCACATTGACTCTGTACTGGTACCTCCTGTATATAGCCTCCACATTGACTCTGTACTGGTACCTCCTGTATATAGCCTCCACATTGACTCTGTACTGGTACCCCTGTATATAGCCTCCACATTGACTCTGTACTGGTACCTCCTGTATATAGCCTCCACATTGACTCTGTACTGGTACCTCCTGTATATAGCCTCCACATTGACTCTGTACTGGTACCCCCTGTATACAGCCTCCACATTGACTCTGTACTGGTACCTCCTGTATATAGCCTCCACATTGACTCTGTACTGGTACCCCCTGTATATAGCCTCCACATTGACTCTGTACTGGTACCCCCTGTATATAGCCTCCACATTGACTCTGTACTGGTACCTCCTGTATATAGCCTCCACATTGACTCTGTACTGGAACGACTCTATATAGCCTCCACATTGACTCTGTACTGGTACCTCCTGTATATAGCCTCCACATTGACTCTGTACTGGTACCTCCTGTATATAGCCTCCACATTGACTCTGTACTGGTACCTCCTGTATATAGCCTCCACATTGACTCTGTACTGGTACCCCCTGTATATAGCCTCCACATTGACTCTGTACTGGTACCTCCTGTATATAGCCTCCACATTGACTCTGTACTGGTACCTCCTGTATATAGCCTCCACATTGACTCTGTACTGGTAACCCTGTATATAGCCTCCACATTGACTCTGTACTGGTAACCCTGTATATAGCCTCCACATTGACTCTGTACTGGTACCCCCTGTATATAGCCTCCACATTGACTCTGTACTGGTACCCCCTGTATATAGCCTCCACATTGACTCTGTACTGGTAACCCTGTATATAGCCTCCACATTGACTCTGTACTGGTACCCCTGTATATAGCCTCCACATTGACTCTGTACTGGTACCTCCTGTATATAGCCTCCACATTGACTCTGTACTGGTACCTCCTGTATATAGCCTCCACATTGACTCTGTACTGGTACCTCCTGTATATAGCCTCCACATTGACTCTGTACTGGTACCTCCTGTATATAGCCTCCACATTGACTCTGTACTGGTACCCCTGTATATAGCCTCCACATTGACTCTGTACTGGTACCTCCTGTATATAGCCTCCACATTGACTCTGTACTGGTACCCCTGTATATAGCCTCCACATTGACTCTGTACTGGTACCTCCTGTATATAGCCTCCACATTGACTCTGTACTGGTACCTCCTGTATATAGCCTCCACATTGACTCTGTACTGGTACCCCCTGTATATATGCTCCACATTGACTCTGTACTGGTACCCCTGTATATAGCCTCCACATTGACTCTGTACTGGTACCTCCTGAATATAGCCTCCACATTGACTCTGTACTGGAACCCCCTGTATATAGCCTCCACATTGACTCTGTACTGGTACCT